>NC_072734.1:30389728-30636233 GCF_026930045.1 Uloborus diversus | reverse complement strand
GAAAGAAGCTTACATTTATGTTGCAAACCTTAATTTCAGAAATTAAAATTTTAATTAATAATATCAAAAATTAAATTAAGCTTTATTATTTATCTAGTTAGTGTAATTTTTATGATTTGGAAAACTATGTAAAAATGAGCTGTTGTATATTTTGTTCAAAATATCATATACTCTTTGAACAAATAAAAAAAAAAAGTAAAGAAACTATATTCTTATTTGGGGGTGTAAATCCATTTATAAATTATCTAGTCTCAATTATGGTTAACATAATTAAATCAATTAAATTTTATCATATAATGTCAATTTCAATTCTTTATTTTAGTCAATTATTCATATCCATAAAGATGGTAGTTGATGCAAGAATATAAATAAAATTAATTGAATTTTCAAGAGATTTTATTTTTTATTCATTTGCAAAAGATTCATTTTTCATTGAATGAAATTGTTGCTGATGTTGTTAATATTACCTGTATGTATAAATGCTTATAAAAATAAAATTAATTCTACATTCTTCTACACTCTTTTTCTTTTTGTATTTTACTGAAAGATACTAAACGAATCTATCTTCTTCCAATACTAAGCACATTTTGGATCCATTATATATGTTTTACAGCGTGCATTTTTCAGGTTCTTATTTAAATAGCACTTCAGAAAAATACCAGAGTGAGTAAATCTTTAAGTTGATCAGCATACAATCAATTTTTCATAATTTTGTTTTCAGCCTCTGAAAGTGGTTATCTCATTACACGAAATGGCCGTTTTTTCACAAACTAATTTTCATATTCTTAAAATTTTTATGAAGTTTATGAAAATTTGAAACTTACAACATTTGTCGTCTTTCATGAAAGAAACCTGCATTTTCAAACCGCTATGTAATAAGATATCTGCTTTCAGGTGACAAAAACAGATTTTTGATAAATACATTTAGCAATAAGGAATCTATTTTTGAACTTTCTTGTGGAATTTTCAGAGGCGTATTTGATTCGAAAATTTTGGGTTGCCGTTTCCGAAAATTTTCGACTGACAACAAAACTAAAAAAATTAAAAGTTGTTTTTAAATAAGTTTGTCATGATTTTTGGAGAGTTTTTTCGCGGGAAAGGGGATGGGGTCTAAAATTTTACTTGGGATTTTGGTGGTTTGATGTATCCACGTTTCGGACTAAGAAAAAATACAGCTTCAAAGTATCTGAAAAAAATATTTAAAAAACCTCATTAACAGAAACAAAAAGAAAAAAAAGTTTCTTCAAATAACGCAAATTGTCTTTCATTTGTGTGACAGAAACGATCATAACGGACGTTCTTCAAACAACGAAATAAATCATTCGTGTAACAAACAAAAAAAAACCGAGCATTTCTTCAAATAACGAAAAGTTGACTTCATGTAACAGAAACGACCATAACGGACGTTTCTTCAAACAACGAAAAATTTCCCACATTTAACGGAGAAGAAAAGAAACGGGGAAAGTGTCAAATGACAGAAAATATTCCTCCTACAACGGGAAAAATATGGACGAAACTTTCTTCATTTGACAGGAGAAAATAAAAACGGAAATTCGTCAAAATGACGGAAAATTTTCCTCCTATGACGAAAAGAAATAAGAAGGACGTTCCTTCATTTGACAGGAGAAAATAAAGACGGAAATCCGTTAAAAATCGTGAAAAGTCCGGCAGCACTGCTGCCAAGAGAATTTCCGTCAATTGAAGGAATTATTTTTGAGAGTGTATGCAATGTGGATATATAGGACTCATCAAGTGCAAGTGATTTTATTGACTATTTTTTGTATTTTTAAGTGATTTCATGCCGTTTTAACGTGTTCCTTTTTTTTTCTTTCCTTGAATGATTTTAAAAATATGAATAGTTTAGAGCTTTTGGTGATAAAAATTCGTGTGCGTTTTGATTTATTTCATTAATATAGTAAACGAAGTAATAACAAGTATTGATTTCCATTTATTAATTTGAACATCTTACCGCTATATTGTTGTTTCAAGTACTTTATTCTTAACGTGATTTCAATTCTGGCATAAGAACAATTAATATTTTTGCAACAGTTTTTGAATAAATCGCAAAACTTATACAATTTTAAGGAATTTTACTAAATAATATTAATAATAAATTATTGATGTAAAGAGAGAAAGGTAGAGAACGCTGATAGAGTGTTGTGAAAAAAAAAATTGTGCCCCCCCCCCCCTGAAAATATTTTCTGGTTGCGCCCCTGGTTATTTCGATAGAACTTTCTTTATTTTGGTGATCACGTACACATTGACTGAAATTTTATCGTTAAGTTGTTCGCCAGGAGATAAACTACAAGTATTTGTTTAATGCTTTTGTTGGCCAAGTTGTAAGACAAAGGTTTCCTCCGTGTCTGACGAGGGTCAAGTGGTGAACTTTTAAGTCAGGGCCGACACACACACACACGAGAGCGGGCTGTCATATACTTAATCAATAATAATGACGTTTTTGATCATAAATTTAAGTAGCCTCGGGCATAGTGTCAAATTTAGGGCGTGGGGAAGGGGGGGGGGGGGGGGGGGGGGGGGGCTGAAAAATGTCTCATTTATGGGCTTTTTTTTTTTTTTTTTTGGAAACGACATTTGAGCATAAATGAGATAAAAATCCGATTCTTTTGGTGGGAGAAAAAAGTCTTAAAACTTTAAAGCACAATGGAGTTAAACGAAAACTTTTTTTTTTTTTTCGTGCTTCTAAAATTATAACACAGGAAAAAATAAAACTATGCCAAATCACAGAAATACGACTAAACAGAATTTTTTTTTCTCTATACGTTCTGACTGGAAGATTCTCTGGTGCTTGAAAATAAATTTTGCTCTTTTATTTTTGAATACCGATTACCCCCCCCCCTTACCCTCTCAAAGCATCTTTCAGCAGAGTGTTTACTCAATTTGGGACATTTAATAAAGATAGCACTTCGGAATTGGGTGTTTTCATCATCTGTGGAAGTCATAATTTTGTCCACTCGTCGTACTGCCAGAGTTAAAACTTAAACTTTTGAAATCCTTTCTATTTAAATGTTTGATGGAGAGTATTTCATGGCTGATAAAGATTACAAAAACGTGCGTTTAAGAACCTCAAATACTTCTGGACCCAAAATCAGGCACTGAAAAAGTATTTGTTGAACAATTTGTACAGAAAAATCAGTAAACTAAGGGAAAAGGAAGTTTGTATAGAAACTAGCAGTTAGCTTATTTTTTTGAATTAATCGTACTTTACCGTTTAAAATAATTTTGAAGGAAATAAAAACATTATCTAATGACAAGATTGTAATTCCTTTTTAATTTTATTTTGTTTTCCAACCAAAAAGTGCATTCAAATGGAAAATAATCGAAATTTTGATTTTCATGCATAAGATATTTTATTTTTAATTCATGGCATCAAATACAAACTCATAAAAAATTGAAAGAATAAACACAAAAATGTACTGTATTGTCAACGCCAAGCTGCTGGAAACAACAACAGTACAAACATATTCAAGAAAACAATAAACAGAAAATGGAAGATGCCGAAATACAAAAACTAACTGCATGTAAAGAGATAAATGAAAAACGTGAACAAGGGACTGCTACGTCGTCGGGGGGGGGGGGGGGGGGGGGACCAATCCTTTAACTCACAAGGTCCTTTCTATTTAGCACGAGGAAAGTCCCAAATGAAGGTAGCATGTTTTTGACGTGACAAAAATTCGTAAAATAATTATTGTTCGGCATTAATTTTGAAAAAAAAAAAAAAAAAATTAAATTACGATCACAAATGGCAACATTGATTGTTGTAATGGCTTTAAATTGAGTTATCCGAGTAACATTTTATTATAATTCTGAGTTGAAACATATGAGTTTATATTTTCTTTCAGTCATGCAATGCTGAAGTACTCTATTTAGATGCTTTAAAAATTAAATTATATTTTTTCGTTCAAGTTACGAGCTAAATTGAATTAAGGACTATTTCTCCAATGATTCATCTTTCTTTCAACAAAGTAAAACTAAATTGAGTAAAGTTAAGACTAAAACAAAATTTAAAATTTTCGAGTATATTATTTTGTTCAGAAGTGTAAAAAACAGAAGAAAGACGAAAGGGGGGGGGATCATGAGATAAACAGAATATAGATGTTTTGTTAAATAATCACTGTAGATTTTGTTAACCTAACTCTTACGGAATTCTAGGAAACAAACGAACTGATGTGTAGTACGGTGCAAATAGACCGAAAAAGGGCCTAACCCCAACATCCAAAGTAAAAGTTTCCCGTCAACTCCAAACTGTTGTATACTGTCCACATATTGTTTGGTAAAAAGTTACACCGTTATCAGCGTCGGGTTTTGGGGGGAGGGGGGGAAGAAGTTGGTAAATTAGTAGTTTTTATCAGTTTTTCCGAAATATTTAGAAAACTATAGTGTTTAGCATGAAAAGTGCAATATACAAAATAATCTACACTAAATTACGAACAAAATGGTCCTAAACATTATTTTGTTAAGTGAACGGTTCCAGAGTTACAATAGGTGAAAAATAGAAAATTTTCATATTTTTTTAGATTTTTCGGGAAAAAAATTCATTATCACTCGGGAAACTAATTTTTTGTATGAGGAGTGTTTTTTAAAAACAAATTGCGATTTATGGGGCCGGTGGTATGTTTGTGATTAGCCCTTGAAGGAACGACAACCTCACCACCTACTCAAGGGGCTCTACTTTTAAGGGAAAAGAAGCATTCATGGACCGTGGTTATATAAATCTGCTGCACGGAGAGACCCAAATTTTCTCTAGACAATGCCGCAATAAGAATAAATATATTTTAAACATAGATGATTTTAAATTATAAAAATTCATAACAATTATGATTTATAGTTATATTATTTTTAATAATAACATTTTTATAAGTGCAGCTTTTGAAGTTTTTTCTTTAGAAAATAGGCATATTCGCCTGCATATTGCAACCATATTTTATCAAACTTTTTGACGTTCGTACACTGAGTTCAATACTAATATTTAATAAAAATGTAGAACGTTGAATGCGACATATTGTGATGTAAAGTATTCATCAGGATTCAGTCCTGTTCAAGCATACCACAGTCCTCTTCTAGATCTTCGTCTATGATATTAGTGCCCCTGTTATTACTTCCTAGACCTGAGCAATTACTGCACATACTTGAGCAGTTTAGACCACTACTTCTGCACTCGCAGCTATGGACGCATTCGGCTTTTTAAACGCGCACTATGAGGGAAAGTAATTCCTAGGGAGTTACAGAAGGCATTGTTGTAATTGGTCTCAGGTATTCACCAATCTTCTTCCACCCCCACTAGAGGTAAATTCTTTTCTTCATCCAGCTGCTGCTGAACCTGGTGGTATATGAATGCTGCCTGGTAACTGTAGAAGTGAGGGTAAGCCAACTTGAACAATGAATGGGCTGCGTTGCAATAGCCTGCAAGTTACACTGGTAGCGAAAACTATCTAGATCTTCAGTATTCTTTGCTCCAAACATCGCAAGAAAGAAATACTTTCCTGTGTCAGCCACCGCACTGGGGTCAGCTTTGGAATCGTTAAGGACTTAAAAAGCTTCGTACGAAGAGCGTTGTTGGCTTACACTTTCCTATACGGTGAAATGTTTCCCTTCTTGTAGAAAGATGGTACATTGTCACATCCTGTGAAGGCGTATATTGCAAAGAGTACACCCTTCATGTCTCCAATGCTTCGCTGAATATCCGAAGCAGTGAATACCTTTTCCTGCTGATTGCCTTTCTTTGGTACCACCATTTTCAGTTTGTTTTCTGATGGTGTGTGAACATTCAACAGGACTACTAAGTCCATGTCATCACCGATCACACAAGCTTCAACTCCATTCTTAGCTTTATCAATCGCTGTTAAAACTATAAGTCATCGTCACCCGATGCTTGGTGAACTGTGCAACCGCTTCTTTGCAAGTACATTGTCAGGAGAGAAATTAGGCCCATTTTGTTCTTAGTGTTAGCTAGAAATTCACGTTGGTTGATAGTTACATCGATTGAGTCTTCAACTTTGACTTCAATTTTAGTCGTAGAACGTGATCTACATAATTGTTCTTCATCTTTTGTGGTTCCTTGCTCGTATTCATCAAAAACAAGTTGCTGGCCTATAATGAGCAATTACGTAATTTATGTATTGCTCGCAAATCTGTCTGAAGGTAGCTGGGAAACGTCAGAAAACACGATGAAGAAGGTGATCTTCATTAATGATATAGGACGCTTTTTTCTAAATAAGGGGTGATCGATGATTCATTTGAATCTGGAACCACAACAGACACCACTGGAGATTTGCTCCCCTTCCTTATCAAGCCAGATTCGTCGAACAAGGGTGGATGATACGCACGTAATTCGAATTAAAATAGTCAACCCCGTTTATTAATACATTTTCAATGTACCAAACCAATGTAATGTGCTTGTTTTTATCTCGGTTTTTGGAATATCCCGCTTATTATTTTTTCGTGGCTATTCACTTAAGCGGGTTCGACAGTATTTCTTAAAGTCTCTCATATTTTCTTACAGTGCACACCATCCGATGTGAGAGAGTATTAGGCAGGGGTGCACGTGGACTCAAGTAAAATTTTTTGAAGGCAGTGTGAAATTTCCTGAAACTATGAAGCTAGACCCTTCTCCCTCCCCAGTAAAAACTCTTCAAATATGCATACAAAAATCATTTAAATCATTAATGAAAATTATTTTTAAAGTTTATTTATTTTTTTTATTTTTTGAAATAATTTTTCAGTTTTAGAATGTGTTGTCAACCCATAAGTTTTGGAAATTTCTGAAGTTTCGGATCACAAACACCCCTGGTATTAGTGTTCACACATACAGTGGTGTTGTTAATTATTATAGACTTGGTAATAGAGGCTATAGACTGAACAGCTAACTTTCTTTTCAAGAGTATCTCTGAATGTTTTGTTCTCAATCTTTTTTGAAGCTAGTAGTCTAAATTCAAGTGCTTTATCACAGTTCACGCAAATTGCAGAAAACCGGTTCTCGTTCCCAGTATTTCTACGTTTCTAACCCCATGTGGTGCCTCTTAGTTTCTTTTTGACTAGAATACGATTGTACAACATTACTTTTTAATAAAATTATTTAGTTATTTCTGTTTACGTAGTAGTTAGAATTGCACTTCCCAAAAAATCTTAAAAATGCGAAAATTTTCTACTTTACACCCGCCGTAACTCTGGAATCGTTCACTTAACAAAATAATGTTTAGGATCATTTTGTTCGTAATTTAGTGTAGCTTATTTTGTATATTGCACTTTTCGCGCTAAACACTATAGTTTTCTAAATATTTCGGAAAAACTGATAAAAACTACTAATTTACCAACTTCTTCCCCCCCCCTCCCCCCCAAAACCCGACGCTGAAAACGGTGTAACTTTTTACCAAACAATATGTGGACAGTATACAACAATTTGGAGTTGACAGGAAACTTTTACTTTGGATGTTGAGGTTCATGTCTAATTGCACTGTACTATGTGTGCCTCACATGACTTCCTTTTACACCAATTTAATGTCATTTTCCCATTATTGGTAATTTTAATGTGATTCAAAAGATAAAATCTAAAAATCTCTCTAATCTCTCTAAATATCTCCAACAGTGGCCAAATTGAAACCAGATTTAAAAAAAAAAAAAAAAAAAACGCCAAATTTTGTCGTCGAGTTGGTGACAAAACTTGGCGAATGCAACCAAAAGGGGAGGTGCACAAATAGATCCCACTAGGAGTCTACGTACCAACCTTCAACTTTGTAGGACATACCGTTCTTGAGTTATGCGACGTACATACGTACATCCGCACATACGCACATCCATACTTACATATAGACGTCACGAGAAAACTCGTAAGTAACTCAGGAATCGTCAAGATGGATATTTCGCGTATCTATACGTTCTTAGGCACTTATCCACGTGTGGTCGGTCGAAAAAAAAAAAAACTCAACATTCATTCGGGGGTGAGCAAAATGGAAATTAAGGTCGATTTTTAAATAAAAATTTTTTTGCGAATAAAATACTTCCTTTTTTGTAAAATGAAGTAAAAATAAGATAGCTCCCTATAAAGGTGCTTTCTAATTAAACTGTTGGCCTTCCCCACAAGCGCCATTGAACTCTGATGTACAAAATAAAAAGCTAAATGAATAAAATTCAATTTCTTTCTTACAAATTAAAGTTTTCGCAGTCAAAGATTCCATCCAGGCAGTTTTAAAAGTTATGATTTTATATAAATTTTAAATTCGTTATTCATACTAAATGTCATATAAAAAGAACACTAAGTGAATCATAATATTTTCAAAGTTACACCATAAAATATGAAGCAATCATCCAAAATTTACTTAGAGTAAGAGATGTGAGCTTTTTTTTTCTTCTTCTTTTTAATTAAAGATATTGTTAGTCTAGCTTAAACGAATACCGTCGGCTCAAAGAAATATTATCCGATTAAGCGGGAAAATTTTCTGTAGCTTTCCAATTTGACAACATTTGTGTGAAAATGTACTAATAATAAATCAAAAGCTATCCAAGAAGTAATTAATGTTATTGGCAAAAAGTTCTTGAAATAAGCTAAGTGAACAACAAAATAGTACATTCATTAAATATGTATTGTAAACTATAAGAAAGCAAGAAAATCGTAAAAAAGTAACTGGGTCATTCCACAAAAATGTCAACCTGTATTTTAAAATTTCAAACTCAATCAAAATTAATGTGTTATACATAATTTTAATAAGGACATTCTGAAAAAAAAAATCTGATAATAATTTTTTCAAGTGCGTCGAATTATTTCTGCTTGAAGATCTTCAAGAACAACATGCAAATACTGCCTATAACTCATTCAAGATACGCGTCCTGAATTTTTTAAAGCATACACTTGATGTAAATAATTGTTTTTTAAAATTATTGCTTACATTTTGAACTTCCAGTTTCTTTAATTTCTTTCATGGAATTTTTATTTTTTTCTCATTGAGCGGTTGACCCTAATTTGAATTCCGTGTTAAACGGCCTGCTACGTTCGTTACAAAACGTCATATTTTCCCTACCATACTTTTATAGCACTATATTAAAAAAAAGAAAGAAAAATTGTACTTTATTCTCTTCTCAGGAGCTATTCTCTTTCCAAGAGCTATCTGGAATGAATTTAAAATGTTGATTTTTGATCAAATTTTTTAAACAATCAATTATTATAGTGACGAACGTAACAAATTGTTTGGGACGAACACTTCATCTATCGAAAATTTAGTTCAATAAGAAATACACGAAATGTATATTTTGAAATAATTTATTCATTTATTTTTTTGATGTTTTGTACTTTGTGCAAGAGTTAACTCAATTGTTTAACAATTGTTAGTGGAATTTTCTTGGGTTGTATGTTGTGGAAAAAACAGTAGCTCAAAATAGAGCAACTATGGCAGGTGAACAAAGAAAATGACAGACAGCAGAACGATTGCGAATATTACAGCGAAGTAAAAACTACGATAAGAAAATCAAGAAGAAAGAGATCAAAAATGAGAATGCATCAGACGAGAATCAATCGCAGGGAAGCTAGTAAGTTAAATTTGTATAGAGTTGTAAACCCATGTAACTTCGCCTTTCTCAACGTGTCAAATTTACAACTCCAAAAATATGCTCTTTCAAGTAGTCCCCCCCCCCCCAAAAAAAATATGCTCTTATATTTTATCTTAGTGAATTATAATAACAATAATGAAATTTCTGTAGCAGAAATGAAAGTCACAGAAGTTCCTTCTTGGTGAAACAATCCTTAGAATTGATTTTTTTTTTTGGTAAAGAAGATTACATTTCTTGGCAGTTGTATGGAAAAAGATGTTCTGTGTGTGCATGATTGAAATTTATGGGTGATTCTCCAAAAACCTGACATTTTCCAATCACAAATATTTTTAAAATAAAAATTCTTTAAAAAATCTGAAAAAACTTATACTTATATTTTGTCTGGAACTTATTAAGAGAAAAATAGAGGGAACTGACTTTAACTATGCTACTCCCCTCAAAACAGGGGGTCAAATTTTCACACACCAGGAGAGTAACAAGCAGCACTATTAGCGTGGAAAATGAGTTTCATCAATGGTTATAAAAAAATTAACTGTGATAGTAAAGAAATAACTGTAACCTGAATCAAAAAGTATGTTTATTGCATGACAAAACAAAATCTATGTAAAACCTCCCTTAACGGACACTCCCAATTAGCGAACGTCACTTCGAGCCCCAGTATCTTTATATAGGTTTTCCCACATTATTCACTATGAATGACTTACACTCCAAATAACGGACAGATTTTTTAACAAAAAGAACTTAATTAATTTGAATTTTGACATCTTGAATTCAAATTATGTTTTTCTCAATCACGAGTGTGCGTGTGTATGTAGGCGTGTGTGTTTGTGTGTGTGTGGGTATGTGTGTGTATGTGTGTGTGTTTTTGTATGTGTGTGTAGGCGTGTGTGTTTGTGTGTGTGTGTGTAGGTGTGTGTATAAATGCGTGAGTATAGGATGTGGACGCAACCTGGAGACGGTTTTCGCTAGAGGAGCAGCATCGTGAGGCGCCGGTCAACGGTAATACAACAGAGGAAGGCGGGGGGAAAATAAAATCATAGGAACATCAAAACTGCCAAGTGAGAACAATAAGCAATGTGATTGCTCAAAAAATATGCAATAACTATACTAAAATTTTAAACCAACAAGTTAAAAACAATTTTCACATCAAGTTCTACCGTTTGTTATTTCAAATTCTCTAATTTAGAAAAGTATTTACCTAATTCTAGAAAGTTATGCTCCCATTTATCAGTAGTTTAACTCAACTTCATTTACCTATTCGAACAACATTAAAATTTAAAAATGCATAACCGACCAATCTCGTTTTGAAAGATTCGTCTAAACAAGGAAAAAAAAAAAAAGAGGAAAAACAATTTAAGTAATAGAATTTTTCTGCAGCTACATTTTTTATAAATTTATCGTTTGCCAAATTCAGCATTTTTTTGGAATCATAATCTTATTTTCTAACTAATGTATTGGAAATAAATTTTATTCTACTGGATGTATTACCAGTGCGTTATAAGTAATGCTAGGAAAGTGTCTTTTTTTTCCGCCAGGAGAATGACTTTTTCCTTAAAACTTCCTTATTATGTAGGCGCAGGATTATAATTATCGTAAATAATGTTATTTTTCTGTTCTAACCTCATAGTTCAACTACACATTGTGAGTAGATATTATTATTTAACACAATTTTTTCTTCTATTTGAAACAAAAATGCTGTCCAGAAGAGTGACAGCAATAATGTTACATACCCATTTTTGAACTTAAAAATAAGAACAGCAGACAAATGATATAAAAAAATACTGTAACCTGAGGTTGTAATAAACAGTGTTGCAGTACAGCGGATTAAAAATTCCTTTTTGTTTTTTTTAACGTAATAAATGTGAACTCATTCCTATGCCAGGAGAATATGAAAACCTGGGGACAAACTTTAAAATGACGTACCATGATTATTTAAATAATTAAATTTCTTTAAAGAATGTTATTTTACACCTTTAGGTATGCATAACTTAGCACTACAAATTAAATTTGGAGAATGTCGATACATTTTTTAAAAATAATCTAAGTACATTTGAGAAATGAATTGGGACATGCCAAATGAGTGAGTTTTGATAATTCAAAAAAAAATTTTTTTGGAAAAAACAAACGAGTTATTGTTTTAATATGAATGGAATAACATCGGAAAAGCTATTTCTAACTATTAAAAAAAAGAAGAAAAACCCAGGTCAAACAATTCGTTAGTTAGGTTTCTGGCACATAATATTGTTATGATTTTGGATTTGCGTCAGTATTATATACATGTATATGTGTTTGTGGTAAAGACCCACGATAGAAGTGAAGCTTTTTTCTTTTTTGCTTTGTTTGCATTCTGAATTGTCACCGCACTCGCATATTTTCGCGCTCTATAAGCTCTTTTTCTTTCTGCACTTGACTTAGACATGTTCAGAATATAATTGTATATTTTAATGAAGAAAATAGGTTTTAAACAACGAAAAAAAAAACTAAACATTACTTAGAACTCTCTCTTTAATTGTTTCAAAACCAAAGAAAAATAATAGTAATTATAAAGTTAATTTTGGTAATAAATGTTAACAAACTAAATCCAAGGCTAAATCTTAGCAATATGGATTACTCGCTTAAACTGATGACATGACTTGAATCAAAGAAATCTTCGAATACCTACATTATTCGAAACGTTTAAAATGCTCAAAATCCAGAAATATATATGGGCAGTTCTCAAAAGGTGGGAGCAAAGACAGACCTCAACTTTGAAGCTTCAACACCAAATAACTTTCATTTTAATTAACTCAAAAATTTTTGAGTTAAATTATAATACTGTATAGAGACAAGAATTGACATAAATTATGGAAAAAATGCTCTTTAAATGCCCTTAAAAAATATTTTCTTTGCTAAAAGGCGTAATTTTGGACATACCAAAACATTAACTGAGCAAATGTACCATTAAAGAAATTTTTTTTTAAATTATTTCCATACGTTTCAAAAAAAATTTAAAGGTATGAATCTTACACTGAATAATTTTTTGTTAATATTTTACACAAATAACAAAAGTAAAGACAGATTATTCACTTTGTAGACGATTTTAGAAAATAGTAAGTTTGAAATTTGATGCATGTCCAAAATTTACGATCTTTACAATGCTATTTTTTGAGAACTAAGTATATGATGTTTTAATTTTAAAGGTGTTTATCGAGCCTCAGAATCAATTTTTAATTGTTTAAAAGTGTTTTCATAAGCTTTTATGCAGTATCTTAGAAGAAAAATATTTTTTTTTAAACGTACATGTGAGATGTCCAAATGGCGTTACGATCTTGACGCCGATAATTCTGTCCATTTATTCATAATTTTTGATGATCTACTGTCTTCTAACCTCAATAAAAAACGTTATTATAATGTTATCTTCTTTAATCCATTGGTATTTTGCATAATTAATATGTTACACATTGAACAGTACATAAATTACAGTAGAAACATGGCTGCTTATGATCGAACCAAAAGCCATTTTGCGCTAAAATCACCAAGCAAACCTCCGTTGGCGACAACACAGTATACGATAAGCTAAAGGTTACCAGGGGGAATTCCAATTTGACAAATGTAGTTTATCGTCAGCTGTACCAGTTTTGGCGACTTTATCACCTGCGCTAGCATTTTTTTTTTCCCACGCTTTTATTATTTTAGAATTCTTTTTCTCTTCTTTCTTTTGGAAACATAATTTAACGATCTCCAAACAGAAATACGAATTGCTTTCTTCAATAATTTTTTAAGACATCATTTTAATTCTTATGACATTAGAAAAAATATTCATTATTAAAACTGATGTCACTTTTTACAATTGTGTTATTTTTAATTTGAAGCTTTTTTTAAACTTTGCATCAATTTCTTCAAAATCATTCCAAAACTTTTATTATATGTAAGGAGCAGCATGTATAGCCATTCAAGTATTTCATTAATATCCTCTTTATTATTAAATTGCAAAATTTTAAAAGTAGTAAATAAAATTTTCATTGGAAAAGTTAAAAATCAGATTAACAATTGTCAAAAATGGTGAAACTTACGTTATGATGATGTCCAAAATCCGTTACCTACAGGACAACAATGTCCAAAATCTGTTACCTACAGACTGCTGATTTAATTTGCTAATTAACAATTTTTACAAATACCTGCTGTCTTTTCATGTTCATATATTGTGTTCTAGGTATGCATACTATAGAATAAAATCAAAATTGATGTCAAGTTCGAAAATTTTTGAAATTGCTCAAAGTTAACTTTTTTGTTCCAGCTATACCGATGCGATTTCTCTAGATTGTTTGCTGTTGTGATTCAATGTGTGGGGTCGGTCTAGAAATTCTTTTCCAGACCACACTCATCGTGAGAAAAACATGTTACGCGGGTGTTTTATATCTGTCACCAGTATGGGAGCTGGATAAGTATAAGACCACACGTAAATACGGTTTTTGCTCCCCTTTTCTGAGAAATGTTCGAAATTAGATCTTCAGAATAGCTGAATTCTATCCGAAGCTAGACATTTGTTGTGCACATAAACTTTCTCCGTTTGGTGTGATATGATGTCTGTGACACTATAGGGAACATTTTTCAGCCATCTTGTCAACGCAGTTGAGACCCCAGACAGCAGAAGGAAAAAGATCTTAACTCATTTTTGTCAACATCGTCTGAATGTTGTAAACAGGGGTGCATTCCCCGCCAAACGAATCCCCGTATATAAGAGAGAGTAAATAGGTCAAGAGGGGAGACTCTTGTGATGCAAAGGGCAGAGTAGTCGCGGAGTGCGGCTCTCGCAGTTCAAAATATCTTTGTAACATTAAATAATCTGTAATTTGTAATATAGCTGTACATAGTGATATGCTGATTAAACATCTCTAAAAGATCATGCAATCTCTTGTCGTCTTTACGCAAAAGGTGGAAACGGTACACCACCTTTTGAGAACTGCCCATATGTGCTTGCTTAAGTTTAGCCCTGAAATTATTTTTTCAACAAATATTGTATTAACGAAACTAACTTTATAATTACTTTCATTTTTCATTGTTTTTGGCAACAATTAAAATACAATTACGTCACTTTCGTCACACAAAATGGTTGGGGATCAGAAATTCAAAGCCTTCGCATAAAACTTTCACTTCAAAACAAGGGGGAGGGGGGGGGGAAATATGCAAAGCAAATAAAAATGCATTAAAAAAGTTGAAAATTTGTTGATAGGAGTGCCAATTTTTAGACAAAGCAGTCGAAACTTACCATATAATTAATATTTAGACACATAACTGTCCAAAAAAACTAAACGAGTCTATTTAGAAAATGTGCCATCTTCATAGTTGCGTTCGTCACGGTTACGTTTGTCACACGTCATATTTTGAATATACATTCATTTCTATTGCATTATAAGCAAAAATGTGCATGACAAATCAAGTTTAGGAATGAAAATAAAGCAATATAATAATATCTACTTATTTTCTCAATAATATCTACTTAAAATTTAGTGTAATTGAGAGCTGAATTTCAAGTAAATTATTCGATAAAGCGCGGTATACCGCCAAGCCAAGGGCCACAAAGTTCTTATAACTATTGTTCTAACATACTGAGAAAGTTGGAACAAACTTTATCTATATATATAAAAATGGAGTTTGGTAAATTTGTTCCCTAAGATCTCAGAAACTACCCGGCAGATTTGACTGAAACTTTCACCGTTTGTTCAGTTTGGTACTGGGAAGGTTTATAGACCAGTTCGAAAAAAATCCGATTGATAGTTCCCTTTTTATTCCAATTTTAGTCCCAATTTTCGCATAAATGCCCCAATATGGGGGTGGAAAAAAAAAACGTGCACATATTAACATTATATGTCCATCGAAAGCGCCAATTTTTCTGCTGAAGATAGCATCTGCTCGAAGTTTCTAAGTTGCATAAAAAACGAGTTATGAGCTTTTTTGTTCCCTGTTCGAAGGCTTTCATCAACCAAAGTCATTATTTAGTGTGTCATCTCAACTCCCAAGAATTGTTGTATTGTTGAATATTTTTGCGTTTCGTCTGACTTTTTGAGGCTTTTCTCAAGTCAAATCTTAAAGTAACGTTTTTCCACAAGATTGGCTATAAATAAATGGATTTGGCTGATCATTTTACTTTTAAACGGAACTTATGTAATTAATGGTTTATTATTATTATTTATGCTGATTGGATACTTGCTCACTATATCCAACCAACCAGCAGAAATATCACCAGAATTTTTCAGAAAGATTTCAGTAGCTGATGCATTTGGCAGTTTTTTCCACTGTCGCTGTTTTTGAACCCAAAGACTACGTAATAATGTTTCTCAGCTTTCACCATATAAACAAAATATCGCCAATCAAAGATAATTAAAAAAAAAATACTGTGTACAATAATTCAACAACTAAATTAGACAAATCCATAAACCGCACAAAAACTTCCATTAATTTTCTTTTTGCACGATTTCAAACAATCGCCAAATTTTACTACTTATTTTAGAAACATTTCGGATGAAATCGTTTAGCGACATTTTATTTTGACCAAAAGTATCTCAGCATCTGGAAACAATATTTCTGTAATAAAAATTAGTAAGGAGGGGGAGTATTATCGAAAGTGTCCCAAAATGATTCTCGCAAATTTGGTAAAATTTCAAACCGCACCAAGTGCCGACAAAAATTGAAATTTCCCAAAATAACTAAAGCAAGTGTAAGGGAAACACGGGCGGCTACATTTTTTAAAACAGTTCGTACATCAATAGCCATACAGAGAAGGTTTTAGATTAAAAAAAAAAAGTACTAACAGATAAATCTTTTTAAACATGTAAAGTTTAATTTCATATTTCAGAAATTCTTCAAATTTGTATATGCTTAAATGTCGTGCTTTCGTTTCTAATTGACTTACTATTTTGTTCTTTATACTTATTGCTATTTTAGTTTAATGAGTAAGGAAGAAGCTCGATTTTTAATCACGTCAAAAAGGTTTGTTTTAAATTCTTTCGCTTAAAACAGAAAACAAGGGCAAGTAACGATTGTTTCTCATAATTATTACTGACCCAGGCAACGTCGGGTATTTTTGCTAGTACTTTTGTAAAAGAGGAAAAGAAAAAAGAAAGCTAATCCGAATGATATAAAATGTAAAGAGGTGCCGTGTGCGGGATTTTTTTTCATTCCGTCCCCTATTCGACAGCTTATGTAGAATTTTAGCAAAAATAATTAATTGCACAAGAAAGAATTCAAAATTCAAGAATGATAACCCTCCGAGCCCAGATTTTGGTCATAAAATCAGGCTATTTACGTAATTGGACGGAAAATTTATAAAATTGGAAAGAAGTATGATTGAACTACCAGAAGACACCATGCAAATTGAGCTCTAACTGCAGTAAATACGCAGATATGACAGACACGGATTTGGAAGATTGAATCTCACTTCCTTAATAAAATAAATAAATAAAAGGAACTTCGTCTACATGATGCTTATGTATCATGCTTAAGTAACTATAAATAACTTTTTCTTTTAATGGATTCAGTAAATATTCTTTGCCTATCAAAATGTTGCCTGAGTAATATGAATCGCAGATTTCCTAGTTTAACGAATAAACAACCCTAAGAGCAAAATTTCTTATTGATTTTTTTTCCTTCAAGGAAGTTAATAATTGATTGGAAAAGTACACTAATTCGCTTTAAATTTTCCTTAATTATTATTTTCCTGCGACTTCGAGAGCTGCATATTGAGCCCTATGCAGGCCCAAGGCCTTTAGCCCAAACTACATCTTCAATTAGTAAGACTCGAAATGCCATCGAATGTAAATTTAAAAACTAAAATATATACTTTTGCATCAGCCTCTTGCATTTTTTGAAGAAGAAATATTTTTTCCTCTTTGCTCAATAGATGGCAGCACAAATTATAACTCCTTATAAAAATGAGCTAGGCACCCTTAGCACGATATTTTTTTACTGACGTGAACCTCTACATTAACGTTTTGATAATCTTATTCTTATTTAAAGATTGCTTCCTTTTTCCTCTTTTCTAGCTACAATGAGAAACAATGTTGTCTTTAAATACTTCAAATGAAAACTGCAATAAATATCATTAGATTAATAAATGAATCGCGTCACATTTTTAAGTTGCCATTTCGCCATTTAATAATTTGGATGATTGGATAATTTTATTGCTCTAACGAATAATTTTTCCTGTTATGACAGGAGAGGCTAAGTGACCTACTGACTTGATGAAATGTAATATTATTTATACACGTGGTGTTTGCTCTTTATATTTATTTGTTTATTTATTTAGTTTTCAATTTTCACGTGATGTATACCAACCCCAGCCAGTGGAGAACTTAAAAATAACGTTCCTGTGTATAAGCATAGAATAATTTCATGTTTTACAAAACATAATATCTATTTTAATTTTACCTGATTCTTAATGTAAAAAACTCTCACCTCCGGCCCTTACAATGTTTTCCTTTTGACGTTGAGTATTGGTAGGGTAAATTCACTTTAATTTTCATTTCCTTATTTTTTATAAACTACAATCAGGCAGGCCCGTCATTTGGCCGTCATTCACATCCAGAAGGAGCCTCTCCCCCCCCCCCCCCCGGATTTTAGGAACATGCTCATATTAGGCATTTTTGATCGCATTTTGTTGTTTTTCTCCATAAAATGTATGAAACACAAACCCTTTGCCCCCCCCCTGGAAAATTTTGAAACGACATACTGCAACCAGGGTCAGATTAAGGCACGGACCCAGGGTCTCAAATTTGTCTGTAACTAAAGTTTTAAAAAAATGGAACAATTTCATTTAACACTAAGCTAGATAAGAACAAAAATGTAGAAAAAGAAACAACTTCCAACTATAATTTGGAAAGCATTAAAATGTTTTATTTCCTCACTATAAAAAAAAGTGAGGGGAGAGCGAGGGGGGGGTATAAAATTCGTGCCCTGTGTACTCAAAAGTCATAGTCTGGCCCTGAGTACTGATATTCATGTCCGTAATAGTTTTTGAAGTGATAGCTTCTTACGGGAGGGTAAACCGATTTGTGACATAACGCGCGTAACGGCGCAACTCTCGTCTGGCATTCCTTTCGTTCGTGCATACCACAGAAGCGTCCATGGTCGGGGACATTTTGTTTCTTTACTCTTTGGGTTAGTTTTAAGCGTTAAGTGATAGTAGAAAAAGTAATGAAACTAACAGATGGATGATCGTCGCAGCATAACACAATCTCCTAAAGAAAGGTGCGTTTAATAATACGATATAATATCAATAACATTGTAAACAATATATATTCAAAACAGCATTTAATCTTTAGATTTATTTTCAAAACAAAAACATTTTTGCGATTAGTTATATTAAAAATATCTCGCTTCATTTAGGGTTTTGAACTGTGATAAGGTGTAGTTATTTTAAATGAACTTTATTCTCGCAGACTCCGCAACGCGGGGGTAGGGGACGGCCGGGAAAACAAAAAATAATAAATAAACATTTAATTTCTGCATCACAGAATAAAATATAAACTGACTTTAACTTTAAAACAATCACTCGTAAAAAAGTTAGTTATTGGGGGGGGGGATCCAATAAAGTGTGCGGTTAGGCTCCCTGGTGATTTTTGCAGGGGGGGGGGGGCAAAATATAGATCCTTGCCTGGTCGTAATAATACTCCAATTTTATCGTTTTAGATTTAAGCTTAACCTTGGTGGTTTGTTTATGGTGATAACATTTATTTACAATTAACATTTTAAAACAGTATTAAATCTTTAAATTTATTTTCAAAACAAAAACAGTTTTGCGATTAGTTATGCTAAAAATATCTCTCTTCATTTAGGATTTTGAACTGTGAAAAGGTGTACATAATTAGAACAAACTACTGTATTACCCCGCATTTGCCGGCATGCCATAAAATATGATGGTCACCAGATTTTCAACAACCCTTCCTGGTCCATTCCGGCATGCCAGAAAAAACAAGGTTAAAAAAAAATCATAACAATTTAATACTTTAACAATTATATATTCAACTTTAAAAAAAAAATAATATACTGGTTCTATACTGGTGTGCTAAACACATGAGTATAATTCGTATCATGGCTTGAAAATGATGATACTAAAATTATTCCATCTTTTAAACGTATTGCGCAGTTAAAGCGTCAAAATATAAGAGCATGAGGCGTAGCAGTTTATCAGAATGATTTTGATTGCATAAATATTGTCACTCCAAATATGGGATTACATGTTAATAATGCTACGAGCTTGAATACGTCTACACAAAACCACAAAACGATATTGGTGAAATGTGTATAGTGGAATGAAGCAAAAAGCAACAAATTATTATTGTCAACATATATCTCCAAACGAAAGTTTCAAGTATTATTCACTTTATTCGTAAACAGCTTTTACATTATACACAAGAAGGTTCTGCTTTAGTTAATGAAGATTATTATACAATTGAGTCATTCCATTTCAAATCAGGCAGGCAGGTATGAAAAGTGTCATATGACCATCACCGATTTTTTTGAAAAAAATACAGTATCTAAAACTAAGGGACATATGAAATATCCCAAAAGGATTTTGCAAGAAAATTTTTTTTTCTTCAGTTACAGCCTATTAAAATTCTGCACAAAATCCGCCATTTTGGGAAAAAAACGACAAAACACTCCATTTGAAATGGACACTATTTCAAAAGTATTTGACCTATTTGAATAATTCTTTTTTATAAAAATAAATAAGTACCCATATATCCTCTAGACATCGTTTTTGAAAGTTTAGTTAGGTTTTTTGATAAAGAAAAAAATTCATTTTTGCCACGAAAAAACTGCATTTTTATCGATTTTATGATTTTTTTTCTCCATGAAATAAAAATTTTTTTTCTAAACGGAGACGGCAGTCTAAAGCCCTTATATGATAGTTTCATAACATATTTTATTATAATCCTTGGATGCATACATTCTCGGAAATAAAATTTGAGATTTTGAAAATTTTCAAAAATCAGCGATTTTTGAAGTGATTTTACTCAAAAAACCCATTTTTTAAAAATCTAAAAATTGGCTCATTTGAGCCCCATATAATGCTTAACAAGTGGATAGACACCGCATCCAGTATTTTTTCCCATAAAATGTTTTATGATTTTTTGAAAGTGATATTATCGCCCATTGCATGCATGTAAAATAAAAATGTCTAATAATTTCAGTGACTGAAAATCTGATTATATTAATGCCTAATAGCTACAAAAACGGTGCACTTTATCAGGAACAACTAAAATCTTACTGACTTTTAATAATATATCAGTAACAAACCGCTTTTGATGACCCAGTCAATTCGCCTTTTTGTAAGACTGTGTGTAGCCTTTAGATAGAAGAGCCTTTGGTGATTATATTAATGACTAGCTACGATAATCATGTACTTTATCAGTAATAGTTAAAATCTTTCTTTTTTTTAAATATAAATATTAGTTTATTTCGTCTCCAAAGCTATGCATTCACCGTTACTTTCATATGCAACAACAAATCATATTTTTTCTCTTTCAATAGTCTTTCTCTTCAACTCAATTACGCGACAGGGGAAATCATCAAAGGGAAGAACAATACAATGCATTTAAAACGATTAATTTTAATTTCGTGCTTTGGTTGTCATTGGCGAATGTTGTCACATAATTTTTGGATCCTACCTCGTATGATTACTTTTATACGTAAGAATATTTATACTAATTTCAAACCGCAAAATTCACTTGTAGTTTAAGAATTTAAAAAGCCCACCTGTTTTATGAGAGAAGTAATCAATTAAACACGGTTGTAAGTTGAGGTAAATAAACAGATCACCAAAGGTAGCTTTATAGCCAATTTCTAACAAAAGAAGTGCAGGATCCCTATAGTCTTCAGAGCTTATTTTAATGCTTAAGTGGCCTGAATTCGGTCAAATATACAAAAATTTGAGTGAAACAAATAAGGAAGAATGGGAGCTCAGCTCCCATAACAATTAGGCGCTGATCAGCAGAAAAATATATTTATATAACGAAGTACAAAAAGACGAATTGACTGGGTCA
The DNA here is from genome assembly GCF_026930045.1 of Uloborus diversus. Taxonomy (NCBI): domain Eukaryota; kingdom Metazoa; phylum Arthropoda; class Arachnida; order Araneae; family Uloboridae; genus Uloborus; species Uloborus diversus. Next base: position 30,614,652 of record NC_072734.1, on the reverse strand, counting down.
GCAGATATTTTGAAAAAAACTGCTGGGTTTTATTCAGAATGGCATCGGAATGATGTGAAAAATAATAGGACTTCATATTCGAATTCAGTTTTGCGTTATTTTGGTTTTACTACAAAATTTCAAGGTGTACGAACACTTTTGGGAGCAACTGTATTAGTCATTAATATAATCACCAAAGGCTCTTCTATCTAAAGGCTACACACAGAGTCTTACAAAAAGACGAATTGATTGGGTCATCAAAAGCGGTTTAATACTGCTATATTATTAAAAGTCAGTAAAATTTTATTTGCTGCTGATAAAGTGCACCATTACTGTAGCTATTAGGCATTAATCTAATCAGATTTTCAGTCACTGAAATTATTAGACATTTTTATTTTACATGCATGCCATGGGCGATAAGGTCACTTTCAAAAAATCATAAAACATTTTATGGGAAAAAATACTGGATGCGGTGTCTATCCACTTGTTAATGGGACTCAAATGAGTCAATTTTTAGATTTTTAAAAAATGGGTTTTTTGAGTAAAATCACTTCAAAAATCGCTAATTTTTGAAAATTTTCAAAACTTCAAATTTCATTTCCGAGACTGTATGCTTCCAAGGATTATAATAAAATATGTTATGAAACTATCACATAAGGGCTTTAGACTGCAATCTCCGTTTAGTAAAAAAAACTTTTTTTTCATGGAGAAAAAAAATCATAAAATCGGTAAAAATTCAGTTTTTTCGCGGCAAAAATGAATTTTTTTCTTCATCAAAAAACTTAACTAAACGTTCAAACACTATGTCTAGAGGATATATGGGTCCTTATTTATTTTTAGAAAAAAGAATTATTCGAATAGGTTAAATACTTTGGAAATAGTGTCCATTTCGAATGGAGTGTTTTGCCGCTTTTTTCCAAAATGGCGGATTTTGTTCAGAATTTTAATAGGCTGTAACTGAAGAAAAAAAATTTCTCTTGCAAAATCCTTTTGGGATATTTCATATGTCCCTTAGTTGTAACTACTGTAATTTTTTCATAACCGGAGATTTTAATGTTAATTCTGCTTCTGTGATCGAGCCAAAAATTCAGTATCGTTTCTACAATCCAAATTACAATTACAATTGATTAATAAGCCAGAAGAAGCCACTAGAACTCACGAAACTGTACTAGATGCAGTTTTTTTAGATAACATACAATGCAAAAATTTCGTTGCTTATTATAGCAACCATAAACCAATTGTTACTTTTATAGGATTAAATAATGATAATAATTTAATCCTATGAAAGTTATGACTTCTGCCGAGCGTCCCGTGACACACATTTTTAAAATTTATTATTATTTATTATTCTTATAATTCAATGGGGATTAGAGGGTATCTTACGTTTCCTGAACAATTTTAGTTTAAATTGATTTGAAAAAGTACATAGTTTTCAAACATTAACGAATTGAAAATGATTTACTTTAATCTCAGCATTAACCTTACCGCTGAGATTCAAAAGTTTCTTTAGTAACAAGTTGATTTGTAATTTTTGACACTTATGGAAAACTAATTTTGCATAAAGTAAAATATAAATATTAAAATTGCTTCTATGTTTCATGTGTCAGCCAGTAAAATAAGTTCTAAATAGAAGAAAAATGAATTTTCAGGCGAAGTGCCAATTACTAGGGCATTTGTGTCATTCTTCAAAAGTGGGAAAGTTAGTTCTACGCTCATATTTTTTTCTTGTTCAATTTCTTAAAAATACTTTCTCATGGATATAAAAGTATTCCCGAAAAAGTATTTAAAAAAAAAAAAAAAAAAAAAAAAAAATCAGCGTGGAACAAACATTTCTACTATGTAACTCTGTATCTGTAATTCCATTATTTAATTTAGCTAAAATTATAATTCTTTCCCTCTAAAAATAAAATATTTCATCAAAAACAACCCTGTTGTAAAAATTACCCCGCCAAGAAAACCTTTAACTTTTCCACATAAGAAAGAAGGCTTGCACATAGTAAACCGAAAAAACCCTCAGCCTTAAAAAGTTATGATATCTAGTTTGCCCGCCAAGTATCTGCCAAACTATCATCCTCCCTGTTCTCCTCTTTCATCACACCTACTTCCGTCAGAACCTCCTCCCGCCCTCAACTCCTCAGAAATATGGATAGATCCTTTAAATTGTTTATCCTGTTTGACAGGAAGCTTTTCAAAGTGAAGTGGTTGCTTGGTGAGCAAAAACTTCCCGTTACAAGCTTATTTGGTTTCCACTGAAAAAAAGGCGCGAAAAAAAAGTCTAATTCCAACATTTCCCTATTGTTAGTATTGAATCCAAATTGCGTTTCTTCAAATATCTCGAAAACTCATTTCTGCAGATACTGCCGTTTAACTGCACACGGCAGTATAAACAAACAACATAAAATCTTAAAACAGAAAGCCTAATGAGCTATGCCCGCGCGCATGAACAGTCGCTGTGGCAAATTTGTGATATCCGCGATTTAACGTCTAGTTGCAACTGTTGGATCTGTTGTAGTCTTGATTGAACTTCATTTCCTAAGACAACATTTGAATAACTGTTAGATCTGTTCTAACCTTGCAATCGCAGTCAGAGATTAACAAATCCTAAGAGCTGAGAGTAAGTACATAAAAATTTAGGGGAAATTAGTGGTTTTCAAACTTTCATTAGGTCCGGCCCATTATGTCTTTGGGGGTTGAATTTTTGTATATCTACTCAATGCCCCCCCCCAAAACATATATATATACAAAAAATCATTACCATAGCCCCCCGGGCTGTGACACAACCCCTCAAAGGTACAATTTGTAGGACTCGACCGATGCATCGGCCTGGCCGATGCATCGGCGCCGATGGTTCAACAATTTAGCCATCGGCATCGGCATCGGCGGCCGATGCTAACTTGCGGGAAACATCGGCCCATCGGCCTTAAAAAACATCGAAAAGCCGATGGAATTGGCCGATGTTTTTGAAAAAAAAAAGGACCTTTGCTGTTTTACTTTTTAATACAAAGTAAAGGGAGTTATTGTCTTCATGTAAAATTGTTTGCTTAAATTTTAGTATGAATTTCTATTTTAGTCACCCCTGCAAGAATTTTCAATACTGCATTCAGGTACAAACAAGTTAATTATTGCGTTGTTTTTTGCTGAATGATATACGTATGTATCTCTCATAAGTTATAACTTAAAAATAGTAAGCTGTAGAAGATTAAAACTTCGTACGTGGGGTCTGCGTACGTTCCAGTTGAAAAGTTCCCTTTTTGTTTTCAGTCAGGTGTTCTAAAATTTCAATTTACCCATTTTTTGTGGGTATTAATTACTTATTTCAATGCTTAACTAATATAACGTCTTAAATTTGACGATCATTTGATGATATATTGCCGAATTGGGAGACCAACCTGGAAACATACGAGATGGCGAAACCGGATTTAGTGATATTTTGTTAGATTCCCGTTGAACCTACGGTAAACTTTTTAATTTTTCGATATTTGTTAATTGAAATAGAGTAATGCAGTCTTTTTTGTACCGCTACGGCAGAGTTAGAGGCTCGTCGAAATACATTTTGAGGCCCTCTTTCTCTATCACGGAACTTCTGAAACCTTTATCATAAGCATTTTTGTAACTTCTATACGGGACCCCTATGTTTATGGGGCCTCTCGCGCATTTGCAACATTTGCTACATTTTAAATCCGCCACTGCACGTCAAAAGAACGTTGGCTGAAGTGCTAGTCGTTCAAGGTGACTATTTTGTAGATAGATGTGCTTCGGTAATGTGAACTATCTAGGGTAAGGTTTTATGCAACTTGTCCTCGAACTTTTAGATCATACTACGTACGTATGAGTTTTCAACTTACTATTTCATAACGTTTTTGAGTGACGCAAGTTTACGCGCATGAAGGCATCACAAGAGAATTTGCGATAATTAACTGAGGAGGAGCTCAAAATGGATATTTCGGTTATCTATATATTCTTAGGGACATATGTATGTACAGATGTGCCGAAAAAACTTTTGAAGCATAAATTGGGTGATCGTAAAATAGAAATTTAGGTCTGATTTCTTTCTTTTTTTTTTTTTGTGATTACAATTCTTTATTCGTAGAAAGGAAGTAAAGTGAAATGAATCAATGATAGTTTAAATCCCCGACAATCTTATCAATTTATTTCTGTTTTATTTAATTATTTATTTATTTATTTTGCATCGGCCAAAGGCATCGGCCATCGGCCATCGGCAATCGGCCATTTGGAGGAAAACAATCGGCCATCTTTGAACAATCGGCATCGGCCCATCGGCCAAAAAATGCCATCGGTCGAGCCCTAACAATTTGGGGGTAAAAACGAGGGGGAAGGCGGTTCAAATAGCACAAAAGGCACCATCATTAGGGCACAAGGAATGTGTGCGCGAAATTTCAGCTTGATTCCTTTTTTCGTCTAGGCTGTAGCCTTGCCAAAGAAAGCGAAAATGTTTTTGAGCAGCGATTTTCTAACTTAAATTCCTCCTCCCCTGATGGTCCAGTGGATCGCCCTCACATAAAAGCTTAATTGCACGTGACTTCCTGGCCAAAAAAAGTTATTCTGGTACTTGATCACGTTCCTTATTCCCCTGATTTGGTTCCAGCGGATTTCTGTTTGCTCCCCAAATTGAAATTGCCAATGAAAGGCAAACAGTTTGCCACAATTTCAGATATTCAGGCAGCTACGACTGCGACATTAGGGGCAATTCCAAAACATGGATTTGAAGAGTGCTTCAAAAAATTTCACGACCGCTTGTTGTTGTTGACGTGTACGTAATAAACTATTACGGAAAGATTGGTGCCATTGCCTGGAAAGGTTGAACTTCTTTATTAACAGTAAGACAACACAAGAAAGATTTACAGCACATAGAGAGGAAATAACATCCAGAGCACCGGCGGGATTCGAACTCGTAACCTCCGGCATATGAAGCGAAGCTTTACCATAGAGCCACGGAGGCCCCTCACGACAGCTTCCAGCATTGTACTGACTCCAAAGGTGTGTATTTTGAATAAATCATCTTGTAAACTCGAAAAAAAAAAATATGTCTTGTACCTTATTTAAAATCAGTCACCTTTTCGCACTGTGTAATGTATTACATATAGAACAAGGGTGTCCATCCCCCCAAAATGGATGACGTTCACCCCCCCTCACATAGAAACATTATGGAAATCTCGTTTTCCAAAGGAGAAAAGGACCTTCCCCCTTAAAATTTTAATGGCCCAACGGAAACCATGATATCTGTCCCCCCCCCCCCCCGCTCTCCCTATCATGATGAGAAATAACTGGGATGCAATGAAACAATTTTTGAATTTCCAAAGGTTGTTCCGATTTGGAAAAGATTAGGAACCCCTAATCTAGATAAAAATCGATTAGAGATTTCAACTCAATTTTCTTGCAATTAAATATGTACCATGTCTAAAGAACATTAACCTGAAAAAAAATTGTAAACATTGTGAAAAAATCATCTCAAAAAACGAGGCTTAACATTGTCTCAAGGCTGTCAAATGTTTGGAAATCAAAAACCAAATTCTCCTAAAAATTACTTCAAAAAGTGGCGACACTACAGGAAAAGAAGCATTTTAGCGCATTTAATCTGACGCAAGTTGCATTTTTACGTTCTGCGCGCATTTTATTTATTTGTGACGACTTCTACTTCATTTTCTAGGCAAGCGTCTCTCCCCCCCTCCCCCTGTCATTGATATGGCTCATACCAGTAAAATCTAACTAATTAAATTTTGACAATATTCAGTGATAGTTCTTTAAATTAGAAGTATTTATAGAAGTTAAGCCTGAAGTTTCTAAAGTACGAGTAACCTTCTGAGATTCATTTTACTACTTTTTTTCCCATTGGTGTGTAATTTATCTTCTGTGATTGTTTTGGCTTTTATTGAAACATCTGAATGACTTAAAGACCTTTAATCGTACAGACAGTTTCAAACGCCTTTTTTTTTGTGAATTTAATCTCGTACATTACATTGGAAATGTCAACTACGAAATGAAACTGTAGCTACCAAGTTGGAATGCAACTACGAAGCTCAATGTATATTGCTTAAATAATGCAATAAATTGAATGAATGAGACTACGGCATATTAAAGCGATACAAAATAGAATGATTTTAATGTCTTTTTCATACTTTAAATTTATATATGCACGAATAAAAACCTGACTCTTGCATAAAATAGTGAATAATAAAATTCTTAGGCTTACTCTGCCGTCCCATTGAACATTGTACTACTTGCTGCTGGATGAATTAGTTAACTAAGTTTCTTGAAAACTTATTTTTTTACCGCTAATAGATCTGAATTTTCAAATTAAAGATCACACCAAGCAAATACTGTTTCTTCCGATCACTTCAATAGCATTCTTAATACAACATTTTCCTTTTCCTAGCAAAAACAACTTAATGAGTCATTTTGATAACATGTTCTCTTTAAACAATGACCTTAGAATATTTTCAATAATGTGTAGATGTTTCGTAACACACCAAAATAAGAAATAAATTCTTATTTTGTTAAAATGCTCAAAATTGCTTTAAAAGTAATTTTTCTTAGAGAGTGAACAATGCTTCCATAAAAATTTCTAATTCTGAAATTTCTATTTTTCTAAAAGTCATGTTGTCACTTCTGTAGTTGGTGCCTAGGCCGGCTCTTCCAATTTCTTTTAAAAATTTTATTTTTGACTCTATTTCTTTAAACATCTTCCATCTTCAGGAAACTTCAAACTAAAATGATTAATATAAAGACAAATACGCAAAGAAAATGCTTCAAATTTTCCAGTTGTTGTGCGTACACGGCGGAAAGTTGTGTCGGCAAAAACAAATTGGGATGTCATGAGGTGGGGAAAGTATGGCAGAGTGAAATAGTTTAGATAACTTACTTTTTTCAAAATGAAAAAACTGTAAATTTGTTTCTAAAGTCACGGTACCCAAAGAAAGAACATTGTATATAATGAAAAAAAGAAACTTGCATTGGAACGTTATTTTAAATTTTTGGCGCCTTATTTGTACTTTCAAAAAAAAAAAAAAAAGTAAAGGTTTTTCACTTTGTTTTTTTTATGAGGCAAAGTGAAGAATAAAATATTTTCTTGTAAAATAGTTTCTATTTGACAGCTAAAAATATGTTGATCAAATGGATGATTAAATAAATGAATAAAATCATATGAGAAAAAATAAATGAGTGCATAAAATAGTGAATGAGAAAGAAAATAAATGAACGAATGAATAATTAAGTGAAATGTTTAGTAAAGGAATGTAAATTAATTATTTAATAAATGAATACGTAATAGGTTTAACAAATAATTGGATACGTTTACAAAATGAAGTATTTCACTTTGCCCCCGTATGCAGTTAAATATGTGTAAAAAGCATTTAAAATAAAAATACGCTTAATATTAAATACATAAATGATGAATCAAACATTAGACGGTGTCAATTAAGATTTAAAATGTTAATAACAAGAATTTTATCGCTTGATTGCAAAAAAAAAAAAAAAAAAAAAAAAAAAAAAAAGGTTTTGACTTTTTGCAAAATATTACAATCTCAGTTTTTGAACATCGCATGTATTATCATTTGTTTTGATCTTCAGAGCTAGCTTTTTTCTAATTGGAATAGACTAAATGTGATACTGCATGGTTAAAATATTGCTAAATAGGTAGCACTAAAACAGAGTACATATTTCAACATTTCACTTTGCCCCACTATTTCACTTAGCCCCACATTCCCCGAGGTTTTCTGATAAGCTTTCATATCAATACGAATTTTGAAGATATAATGATTCCACATGGAAAAAAAATATAATTATACTTATTATCATTAGCATTATTGACATAAAAAATGTATCCATGGCTTAGACGTCAACTGAACGTTCAATTATGTCAGCCGACAGTTTTTTTTTTCCAATAAGAGTCAAAAAAAAAAAAAAGAAAAAAATCACAAACTTAAATACATGTGCGAATTTGAATTAAACCCTCATGGTTTGATGCTGCACATTTTAGGGAAAAGAATCATAAATTACAAAAAAAAAAAAAAAAGAACATTCCAAGATTAAAGTAAATATTGTTGTTACTATTATTGTCTGTTTTCTACAAGAAGGCACTTGACTCCTCTCTCGTTACGTGTCATCCGATGATTCCATTTTGCTGTTTTCGGCAGAAGGTATACTCGGATCATAACATTTTGTTGTAAAAGCAGCAGTTTTTTAAAATGTAAGAGTAACTAAATTAACAAGAGACAAGTGAAGCAAGTGATGTAAAGGCCACTAAGACTGTTTTGCACATTAAAATGCACGCCCAAATTAAGGATGTCTGGTTGTCTCCTTTAGAAGCGCGTGGATTGCTTACTGATCACCCCGCGTAAAATGGAACTCTGCATTCGAGGGGGCGTGGCGAAGTGCCTTCTCGTGAAAAACGGTCAATAACTACTTTTATGTTGTGTAGTATGGATTGAATTGGCCGAAATCAAGAATTTTGATTTTGCTTAGTTAAGCTTAATTCAGGACAATACATGCTCAAACTTGTGTTCCTAGTAATCATAAGGATGAAAATTATTTGCAGCTATCACAAAGCTACTAATGTACAGTACTAAATATCTGTCTCAAACACAATGAATAGACAAACCAATCAAACTTCTTTTATTGATTTCTTTCTTTTTTTTTAAATTCCGAAGTCCTTTTGTTTTTACAGGAAGTTTAGAATAAATAAATAAACAAAGATAAATAAATAAATAACCAAATGAATCAAGTTCTTTCACAATATCCAGCGAGGAAAATTCCACATCGTCAAACATAAATAATAATGATTCTTCTATAAATTATACATTAGTTTAGTTGCAAGAAATTAAATGAACGATAATGATATATTCCATGAGACCCGTTTTTCAAAAATTGAATGGGCTTTCTCAAGACATTTATGGGAGTTGCAATGCAACGCTGAGCAATGAAACCTTTCAAAGATAGCCGCAGTGACAACTTCTGTAAACATTTTGAATCAGGCTCTTCAGAAAATACCTAAACCACGGTGATTCCCGTTTCTACTTATGAATTAAACAGACAACTGTTCAAGTTCGTCAGCAATTTTGCCATTCTCATTATGCATACTCGGAAAATGGTTGGGCTTTGCATGCAATTACTAAAATGGCTGAATATTCAATTTCGTGAAAACGGACTTGTAGGATTTATAACTATACTGTTTCAATAAGAGTTACAAGAACCATAAAACACAAAATTGTATGTAGAATTTTTTTGTCGCTAGTTGCTTTTGAATTGTTACGTTTTCAACTTCTGTTGGATAAGTTGACTTTCCACGCTTGGTTACTGTGAGATCAAGTTCAAGGTGCGATGGTTTAAATTATTCTCTTTGTAAATGATTACCTTTCGAATAAAACACAGTTGGTTTCCCATGAAAGTAACTAAAATGACCGAATATTCAATTTCGAGACAACTTCATAACAGTATTTATGATCAGACTGCTTTAATAAGAGTTATAAGAGTCATAAAAAACAAAATCACACTTAAAAATTATTTGTTGTCTGTTGATTATGAAGTTTTTAACATCTATTGGATAGGTTAATTTTCTTCCATGTTCGGTTGCTGTAACATCAAATTCAAGGTACTATGGTTAAAATTTTTCTCATTGTAAATTACCTTTAGAATAAAACATAGTTGGTTTTGAATGAAAGTAACTAAAATTACTGAATATTCAATTTCGGGGCAACGGCATGGTAATATTTATGATAAGGATGGTTTTAACATTAACTACAAGAAGCATAAATCACAAACTCGCACTTAGAAATTCTTGTTACCAGTTGCTTGTTTTCAACATCTGTTGTATAAGTTATTTATTTTTTTTCAAATTTCGTTACTGCAAGATCAGGTTCATTTTATCACAGCTAAAAATATTTTCATTGTAAATTGTTGCCGTTCCTGTTAAACACATTCGTTTTTACATGCAAGTAAATAAAATGGTAGAATATTCAATTTCAAGACAACTGACAACATTTACATTATCATTTATAACACAAAAATTTCAGTGTTTCACGATGAATATTTATATACTATTCATTGAAAGTATTTTAATTCGAAAACGTTTAATGTTATAAATTAACTCATCAAGCCTGGTTGATAACAGCTCAAGATCAATCCACTGCGGTTAACGTTACCTTCATTGTAAACGATTATTTTTTCATTGAAGCATAAAACTATTTGCGGATAATGAGTAAGTTCACAATCAAAATTACCCATATTTGCCTCATCTCGTTAGACTTGATCACTTTATTTCCCTTTGCAAATTATTTGATGAAATGATATGATTTCAGTGTTTTATGATAAGCATTTGTAATAGTTATTGGTACTGTTTTTAGTTGACCTTCCAAGTATGGTTGATAACAGATCAAGATCAATTCACAACGGTTAAAATTACCTTCCTTGTAAATGATTATTTGTTCATTAAAGCATAAAATTATTTGCTGATAATGAGTAAGTTCACAATCAAAACTACCCATATTTCTCTCATCTGGTTCGACTTGATCGCTTTATTTTTCTTAGCAAATTATATGATGAAATGATTTGATTTCAGTGTTTCATAATGAGCTTTTGTAATGTTTATTGGTGTGGTATTATTTTATTTCGATAACGTTTTATATAATAAGTTAACTTTTCAAGTCTGGTTGATAAGAGATCAAGATCAATCTACGACGGTTAAAATTACCTTCATTGTAAACGATTATTTTGCCACTACAGCATACATTATTTGTTGATAAAAAGTAAGTTCACAATCAAAATTACCCATATTTGTCTCATCTCGTTCGTCTATATCACTTTATTTTCCTAACTTAATCGTTTGATGACTTCAATATCTAATGAAATGATTTCAGCGTTTAATGATAAGCGTTTGTAATATTTAGTATTTTAATTCGATAATGTATAATATATAAGTTGTCTTTCCAAGTACGGTTGATAACAGATCAAGTTCAATCCACGACGGTTAAAATTACTTTCATTGTAAACGATTATTTTATCACTACAGCATACATTATTTGCTGATAATGACTAAGTTCAATATATCAAAATTACACATATTTGTCATGTCTAGTCCGACTAGATCTCTTTATTTTCCTTATCAAATCGTTTGATGATTTTAAGATCTAATGATATGTTGATTTCGGTGTTAATGGTAGACATTTAATATTTTTCGGTATTACTATAATTTGGAAACATTCAGCGCTTTCTATTTATATTTAGAAATTGTCACGAATTATATGCACTGCCAGATTATGTGACGCTTGTAACTTCTACGTCTTGATCGTTCTAACCTCTGAGTAGCATTTAGTTATGATTAATTATTCTAACAAATTTTTTAATGAGCAGTGATTTTGTTATTATACTTCATTTGTAACACCAGATGGTTTCAATGATAATTGGTTTGCTGGTTCCAATACCTTAAGATGTTAAGTGTACTAGGGTGTGAAATAGGTAATGCTGACAATTAAGCCAATACTTATGGAATTTCATCAATGTTCAATGATTGCAATATCTGAGATATGATGAATTTACAGTGTTTATTGAAATTCAACGATAGTAATATCAAGATTAAATCTTATGATTGCGGTGACAGTTAATTGTCGATACTTTTATAGTGTCTATTTTATATTAACTTTAAAAGAATTTATGGTTTATGATGGTTCAGTGGTTAGATGCATTTACGTTTGAATTATTCTTTTACGATATCAGTAACAAATATTTCAGGTACAGACTGTTCACAGATCATATGGAATTGGCAAACGTCCAGTTAAGACGATTCTATCTAGATGAGGGGGGGGGATAAAAATTTGCTGCACGTTCTTCATCAATTTTAGGTGACTATGCTTGATTTAAAGGCTAACACACATCTGCAAGTGTTAGAATCCTGAAAATGTAACAGATGCGTCCATAAAATAAATTCTTAAATGATTAGCCATACCTTCCTTTTCAGTAAAAAATTATGCTTTGTAACAAAATTGCATTGGACTGTTCCACACAAATCACTCTTTATCACTTATAATTTAGTTGCAGTGGTTCGAAATGACGCTCCTAAGTACGCCATGATGTTTTTGGTAGATTACTATAATTTATTTTCACGGCCTATACAGGAGTTGTTCCTTTAATCAAAATAAAATTTGAAAGTTTGTTGAACTTATAGTTCAGCTATCATATAATTTAAAATAATTATTTATATAAGTATAAAACTTTAAAAAATAAACTCTACAAAATTGATCTGAATTAACCGGAGATCCAAACAAACAGGGGGCACTGATACTTTTTCTTTTAGACCCAGACAAAAAAAAAAAGCATTAAATCATAAAAAGTATTTGAAGAAAGTTATTCAATTAATTGAAATAAACAGTCAGAACAACGAAAAAACAACAAACTGGAGAGGAGAAAAAACGTTACCCAATGCATATAAGGTCAAAAAATTTCGAACCTAATACATCTAACACATATCCTTTACCCTAACAATTTATCTATATATCTTCAAGAACGAAAGAACATGGCAGATTCCACCGCAAGCTATATTTATTTATCAACAACATCATCCTTAATTGAGTTTTCCAAAGTGTTCTTTAACGAGCACACCGCAATGTGATGATTTTTCCCACAGGCAGCTTGTCCAAGGAAACCAATTCACCTGAAATTGTTGCCCATGTTCGACACTTGTGGTCGTTTGTGAGATAAAAACGCCACCTTAATCCGATTGTGGTTTCCGCCCATCTACTCAAAATACTGCTTCTAAACAGGGTGTAATTAGTGCCGCAGAACGGAGGCGTTCCTCTCAGCTGTTCATCATCCCGCACATTTTTCAGCTCTCTTTCGCTGTCGGAAGAGATCTGCGGTGAAAGTGAAGATGGAAAAATGTTGCGAGGGTTAGCGATGACGAATTGGATGTCATCTCCTAGTGCTACATCCTATGAAAATCAAAATATGTTTTCACTTTGAGTTATCGATAAATAATGGTTGAGAAAGTTTAGTACCTATAAAAATATTCATTTGCAAAATTTAAATCTTTACTAATAATAAAGCCGAACGTCTGTATGTCTGGATCTCTGGATGTCTGTTACGCGCATAGCGCCTAGACCGTTCGGCCGATTTTCATGAAATTTGGCACAAAATTAGTTCGTAGCATAGGAGTGAGCACTTTGAAGTGATTTTTCGAAAATTCGATTTTGTTCCTTTTCCATTCCAAGTTTAAGTACATTTTACCGAGCGAATTATCGTAACATGAACGAGTAAATTATCATAACATGGACAAGTAAATTATCATAACATGGACAAGTAAATTATCATAACATGGACAAGTAAATAATCATAACGTGGACGAGCAAATTGCCATAACATGAACGAGCAAATTAACATAGCCATATTGGCGAGAAATTCATCATCCATCATTTGTAAATATACAGGCGTACTGAATGGCCTTTTAATTTAACTACGGGCGAAACCGTGCGGGTGCCGCTAGTCGATAAATAAATGCATAAAAGATATTTATGCATTTTTTTTTTCTGCCGAGATGCGATGAAGGAAAAATGGAAGAGGGTTTTAAGCTAGAGATTGCAAATTGTTGAAGCTAATTGTAAGTCAAAGTAATTGCTGAAGTTAGTTCAAGTGCCAAATTAAATGAAAAATAAAATGAAATTTGTGTATCGTACCTAATTAGTTGTTTAGTTACCGTAAACAATGTGTGAAATTAAATTTAAAAAAAATATTATAAATTTTTGCTGCCAAAGGGGAACTGTGGTGGAAGTCAAGGGAGAGGAATGTTGCAAGTCAGCGCTGGCGAATTGAATGTAATCAAGTGTCAATAAAGAAAATTATAATGTGTTCAGTTTTTGCTTATTAAATCTCATGTATTTATGCGTACGTAGTAGCCATATAGTTGTGTAATAGCCGTAAAAAGTACATTAGTAGTTTAAAAAGTAAGTAAGTTCATAAAGTAAAAACGCTTTTTTGTTAATTTTCTGCTGTTGAAAAGAGCGGTGTTGAAAGCGAATATGGAACAGTGTTTTAAGCAATGGTTGGAAAATTGGATGTCACCCAAACGTCAAATTTAAAAAATAAATTTAAAAAATAACCAATTAAGTTTTGAAATGTCTTTTAAGGAATCGATATTTTGTATTTTGTATGTGTACGTGGAGTCTATATTGTTGTTTAATAGCTGTGAAAATATATTGTTCGTTTAATTAAGTAAAAACATATTTTATTCAATTGTCTCCGGTCGAAAAGAGGTGTGTTGAAAGCAAAAAATGGTCGAGTGTTTTAAGCAGGGGTTCGCAAATTGGGTGTCCCCCAAAGTCAAATAAAAAATAAAATTAATTACTGAAATTTCCTTTCTAGTACGAACGGTATCCTATGTTCTTATGCGTAGAGTCTTTGTAATTTTTATTTTCAGCTTCGAACAAATTCATCTCTTTCTGACAAATTAAACCTTCCGCAGTCAAGGATCGCAGATTAATAACGTTTACGGTTTTTTCAATGCTATTTCTTTTGTTGAAAACTTCTTTTTTCGCTTTGTGAATACTGATTAAAAATTGTAATATTTAAAATTTGAAATTAAAAAAAAAATTATTTTAACACACAAAGTGAAAATGAAAAATACATTGAAATGAATTCATTTAAATACCTTTGGTATAAGCAACATGTGAGTTTAAAATAATTATTTATAACTTCCGTATCTAAACTTTTAGAGTTAAATTATGTTCCAAAAATATACAGAAACTTTTCAACAACAAAGAATATGCACTTCCAAAGAAAAAAGAAAGTAAGATTATTCTGCTTGTAAAAATAGTTTTATAGTTCTCCAAAGAAAAAAAGAAGGTTAGTTTTACAAGCAAAATAATCTTACGGCAATGTTTATCACAAGGGATGCGATTTTCTCCCTCAGTAACTTAGTTTTCATGAATTTCATTCGTCGCAAAAGGTCAAATGAATCACGTGAGTCGCTAAGGTAATCACAAACAAATAAGTGGAACAAATAGAGCAGTTATGGCATTTTGTTAGCTATAAGCAATCTCGATTACACAAAAAAAGAAAGAAAAGGTTTCAAGAAAACGATGAAATTATTACAATAGTTAATTGCAATAAACTATGATTTCGGTTCGTTGCTGTTTTTTTCCTTGTTTATCTCTCCAAGTTTAGCACAACTGGCATGTTATTGCCACCATTGCTTTCAAAGCAATGGGCATGTTATACAACAATTAAATCAAGGTAAGAATTTCGGGACGTTATTCTTTATTTGGAAACAAGCATTGTTTTCCCTTAACAACAAAAGGTTCTTATTGCAATATTTTCAGATAGTACTTATAAAATAGCATTATAACTAAGTTGAGCATTTGACCACATAATTTCACAATAAACTTATTTAAAAAAGATTGCAGCTATTAACTAATGGGGTCAAAAACTTTTCGCATTACTTGTCACTAGTGAACTATTTTTGGTAAAATATATTCAGATGCATTTTATGAAGTACATTATGAGTTTGTAGCGTTATTGTTGCTATAAAGATATAGTAGCTGGGAGTTTTCTTAAAGCGAGAAAATTCTCCTTGAAATTTTTAAGAGGAGAAAAGTTTACTTTGGAGAGCAGTAAAAACGAACTTTTTAAGGATGAAATGCAAGATGTCAGAGCAAGAAGAGTTGATTACTATTTGGATTTTTAACCTTTATGATGTTCGACATTTTGCATTTAGGAAAAAAAAAAGCATTAAAATGTAATATAGAATTTCATTAGCTTTCCCCGCATTTTCCGCAGCAATAATTTTTATTTAAAATACAAAGCATCAAATTACACTTGCCTAAATACTTGAGGTGTATTTCTCTTTTCAATGCGTCATATGCGCTTATAGAGCTTTTGAAGCAATATTTAATATCTTTGACTGCTGCTTGTATACATTAAGTCACACTTTAAAATAAAATAGGAGAGTATACAAAACATGCAACGAGGGCAAGTGTTTTATCCAGGGTTGCGGAGTCGGAGTCGGACTGACTTTGGGGTAAAGGAGTCGGAGTCGGTAGTCGAAGATTTAAAAGTTCTAGAGTTGGAGTCAACCGTTTTCCCTCAAAGTCCGCAACTCTGACAGTGTTTGCGGAGTCAAAGTAGGATAAATTTTAATAGAAAAGAGTCGGAAGTTCTAAAATTACCGTAGTCGGGGTCGGAAACAACCGGTCCGTTTTCCTTCGGCTCCGCAGCCCTAGTTCTATCTTCCACCTAAATCATGGTTTTATAAATTTTGTATATACTGGGTAATTCGAAATTGTTTTCACAGCTAAGAGTCTGGAAAACGAAATTGTTTTCACTTCTTGATAGTGTTCCCTCCAGACGGCTAATAACTACCTGGAAGCATTGGGCCGCATTCCAGGCAGAAAAGAGGAGTATTGAACCGCCCTGAATTTATAACGGTGTTGGGAAAGCGAATGAACGATACCAATCAGGTTTATTAGCGGAAAACTCTTTAGTGCAGCAAGTGTGCATCGACAAAGACCACGTTTGTCGATGCATATGTGTCACAGGAGCTGTTGTGCCATTTTTAAAGGACAGCGTTTGTTCTGATTGCGTTTCTTCGGGTACCAACTAAGGGCAAAATGTTAATTCTTCTAATTAGAAACTTACATGTGATGAATTCTTGTTGGTTTCAGGAGATATGCTACTTAGGCAGGTACAAAATGACGTCAGAGACGATTACTTGTATTACTTCATCTCGCTAGATCTGTTTCTATTTTCCCCTTTTCTGGTTCTCAAAATGTGATGTGACCTTATGTTCCTGTGTAATAATTAGTCGTCTGGACGGATACTATCACTCCTCTTAACTTTTAAAACAACTTAGAAACACCCTGTATATTGTCTCTTCAGAGCAACAGTAAAATATCTAATCCCAGGGACAACCAATAAGATATCCCACTATTGCTCCGAGGCGACGATATGTAAAAAAAATCATAAACTGATTTCTAGAAGCAAATTTCCGATGTATTGATATACCGTTATCAATATCTTGCACCTCATCCCGCGCAGGCACCGTTATCAAATGGAGTGGGGAAAGTGTCTATATGCGCTTAATACTCTATGCGCATAGTTTCGGTATAAACGGAATTGAGCGACTTATAAGCGAGATGCGTTTAAATGCAAGTCAATGCTGCTTGTTCGACTATCAGATGACATCAGGAATTGATAATGTAAGCACTATGAACATATACCCAGGTAATCCCTCAGCTTGATTTCACTATATGATTGGTGCGTACATTTCTGCGCATGTGCATCTCAAGTTATATCTTTGTAGAGATGTGACAAAGATGCTGCTTCACTAATTATAGCTAGAGATATAAATCGTTGCATTTATAATTATTGCTATATCTGCACGTCAATAATGTATTCCCAACAGTAATAATGAATTAGATGAAGTAGATTAGTTGACCAAATTTACCATGCCTAATATTTGGTAATCTTGTTTTATATTGAAATGCAAACGAATTTACTATTAGGTTAAACAATTATAGATACCAATATGTGTTCATTTCTTTATATTTGAAACTAAAAAACTGATCTTTTGCGCTGCTTCAAAAATTTCGTTCCAGCTTATATCATTGGAAATTTAATTAAGTAGAAGAATAAAAAAAAATAATTAAAGTATACAAAAAACATCTGCTTTTTTGTCTTAAAATTTTCAATAGAAGCGACAAAATTAATTTTTAGAAGAATGATACAATAGATTTAAATGATACATTAATTCAAAGTTTTCTTTGCAATCATTTAGAAAGAAAAATTAAAGAGCTATTCCATTTCAGATCAGGTAGGGTCTGTCACATGACCATCACCGATTTTTTTGAAAAAATTACAGTAGTTGCAACTAAGGGACATATGAAATATCCCATCAAAAAGATTTTGCAAGAAAAAAAAATTTTTCTTCAGTTACAGTCTATTAAAATTCTGAACAAAATCCACCATTTTGGAAAAAACCGGCAAAACACTCCATTTGAAATGGACACTATTTCAAAAGTATTTAACCTACTTGAATTATTCTTTTTTCTAAAAAGAAATAAGGACCAATACATCCTCTAGACATCGTTTTTGAAAGTTTAGTTAGGTTTTTTGATAACGAAAAAAATTCATTTTTTCGGCGATAAAACTGCATTTTTACCGATTTTATGATTTTTTTTCTCCATGAAAAAAAAATTTTTTTTTACTAAACAGAGATGGCAATCTAAAGCCCTTATATGATAATTTCATAACATATTTTATTATAATCCTTGGATGCATACAGCCTCGGAAATAAAATTTGAAATTTTGAAAATTTTCAAAAATTAGCTATTTTTGAAGTGATTTCACTCAAAAAACCCATTTTTTTAAAATCCACAAATTGGCTCATTTAAACCCCATATAATGCTTAACAAGTGGATAGACACCGCATCCCGTATTTTTCCCCATAAAATGTTTTATGATTTTTTGAAAGTGACCTACTCGCCCATGGCATGAATGTAAAATAAAAATTTCTAATAATTTCAGTCACTGAAAATCTGATAATATTAATACCTAATAGCTACAATAATGGTGCACTATATCAGCAACAAATAAAATTGTACTGACTTATAATAATATAGCAGTATCAAACCGCTTCTGATGACCCAGTCAATTCGTCTTTTTGTACTTCTTTATATAAATATATTTTTCTGCTGATCAGTGCCTAATTGTTATGGGAGCTGAGCTCCCATACTTCCTTATTTGTTTCACTCAAATTTTTGTATTGACCGGATTCAGGCCACTTAAGCATTAAAATAAGTTCTGAAGACTATAGGGATCCTGCACTTCTTTTTATAGAAATTGGATCCCTGGCTATAATAGCTATCTTTGGTGAGATCTGTTTAGTTACCTCAACTTACAACCATGTTCAATTGATTATTTCTCTCATAAAACAGGTGAGCTTTTTAAATTCTTAAACTACAAGTGAGTTTTGCAGTTTGAATTTAGCATACATATTCTTACGTATAAAAGTAATCATACGAGGTAGGATCCAAAAATTATGTGACAACATTCGCCAATGACAACCAAAGCACGAAATTAAAATTAATCGTTTTAAATGCATTGTATTGTTCTTTCCTTTGATGGTTTCCCTTGTCGCGTAATTGAATTAAAGAGAAAGAGAATTGAAAGAGAAAAAAAAAATATGATTCGTTGCTGCATATGAAAGTAACGGTGAATGCATAGCTTTGGAGACAAAATAAACTAATATTTATAAAAGAAAGGAAAGATTTTAACTGTTACTAATAAAGTACATCATTATCGTAGCTATTAGTCGTTAATATAATCACCAAAGGCTCTTCTATCTAAAGGCTACACACAGAGTCTTACAAAAAGACGAATTGACTGGGTCATCAAAAGCGGTTTGTTACTCATAAATTATTAAAAGTCAGTAAGATTTTAGTTGTTCCTGATAAAGTGCACCGTTATTGTAGCTATTAGGCATTAATATAATCAGAATTTCAGTTACTGAAATTATTAGACATTTTTATTTTACATGCATGCAATGGGCGATAAGGTCACTTTCAAAAAATCATAAAACATTTTATGGGAAAAAATACGGGGTGCGGTGTCTATCCACTTGTTAAGCATTATATGGGGCTCAAATGAGCCAATTTTTAGATTTTAAAAAAATGGATTTTTTTAATAAAATCACTTCAAAAATCGCTAATTTTTGAAAATTTTCGAAATTTCAAATTTTATTTCCGGTGCTGTATGCATCCAAGGATTATAATAAAATATGTTATGAAACTATCATATAAGGGCTTTAGACTGCCATCTCCGTTTACTAAAAACACTTTTTTTTCATGGAGAAAAAAATCATAAAATCGGTAAAAGTGCAGTTTTTTCGCGACAAAAATGATTTTTTTTCTTTATCAAAAAACCTAACTAAACTTTCAAAAACGATGTCTAGAGGATATATGGGTTCTTATTTATTTTTAGAAAAAAGAACTATTCAAATAGGTTAAATACTTTTGAAATAGTGTCCATTTCAAATGGAGTGTTTTGCCGTTTTTTTTTTCCAAAATGGCGGATTTTGTGCAGAATTTTAATAGGCTGTAACTGAAGAAAAAAATTTTTTCTTGCAAAATCCTTTTGGGATATTTCATATGTCCCTTAGTTGTAACTACTGTATTTTTTTCAAAAAAATCGGTGATGGTCATATGACACTTTTCATATCTGCCTGCCTGATTTGAAATGAAATGACTCATAAGTAATTTTACAAAAGCTGTCGTTGGCAAATAAGTTAGAGTTGGTTGGAGTAAGTGGGACCCCTTTTTACAAAAGCTCATTTTTGAAGCTTTTTGCAAAAGTTTTTAAGCAAATAAATTTTAACTTACTGACTTATTTCGTCTTGGACATTATTAATAACCAAAGTACATGATTATTGATTATTTTCTAAAGTAATGCTTTAAATACTCCTAATGATCATACTTTAAAGAAAATCAGATAGGAGTCATACCATTCTTATTTAAATTTAAATTTAGCATGTCGAAAAAAGAGGTAATTGGTCAGCTGAGTTGAAAAAGTATGTTATTTTCAGTATGAAATATTTCTTTGTAAATGCATCCCTTATATTTACCGTCCTTTAAATCTGTTTGACGGAAAATTATAAAACCAGAAATAAAACATTGTAGATGTGAGTGTTATTGAAAGCCCATAGGCATGTATTTTACTATCACATATGAAGGTGTACTGAATAAACGTGATACACTTGATTAAGATCAATTTTGGTAAATTATTCAGCACTTTAAGTTGAAAGCACTAAATGGCAGCGTCTATGAAAAGTTGGATTAGAGAGAACCATTATCACTCCTACCTCAGTAATAGTTCCAAACATCATTTGCATCAGACCAAAAAAAAACAATCGCTATTTCTATTTGTTTTTACAAATATAGCATTATTTTTTTTCCTTTGCATCATCAATTTCCAACAGTTACATAATACTTAGTTTTTTTTTAATGCAAGCTTCACAAATACATAGTCGCCAGCTTTAGCACTTTTCTTAGCTGAACTATCGATTCCTACTAGGTCTTCATAGTTATCTTTTCATAGACATTTTGCATCGGAGTTGTTTTTGATTTAAAAAAATCGTCACTATTATGGGGGCACCCACTTACCCCATAGTGAGGGGACCCACTTACTCCTTATAGTGAAAATTTAAGGGCTAAGTGGGATCCCTCCTCTTAAACACTTATTAATAATACTTTATGAAAAAAATTCCTATTGCAATATGCACTTTGGGTTAAACTATACATGAAAATTTAATGAGTATAAAAAATAGTTGACTTCTGAGAAAAATGTTCCTTGAACTCCCTAAAACATATTATGCGGAATTTTTTTTGGACATAAGTTTTATGACCTAGAAAAAAAAAGTCCCCGAAGTCTCAATATATGCAAAACCAATCCATGGAATGCGACATGAAGAGCGTAAAAAATTTTAAAGACCTTATGAGGCAGTGAGAAGCAAAGGGTTGTAAGTGGCAAAATTACAAATTTGGAGGTAACCAGTACACATGGTAGGTGAACCTCTCCTCTGTCTTGGGGCAAGAGATGGTACTAGTAGCCCTGGTAGTTGCTGCTATACAGCTCGTTTAGAAAAAAAAAATCAATGAAAGCCTACCTATAGGATGTTATCTCTAAACGCGTTTTACTCAAAACTTGAAAATGCCCATTTACATCCCTTGCTTCTCACTGCCTCACATATGTATTTAAGTTTTATGGGGATGACCCACTTTCTCCAACCAATCCTAATTTTGTTTCAAGACTGTTGTCTCATTTATACATTTATACTTAACAATACTTGAACTAAATGGTTCTGTAGCCTTGTTTAACACTATTTCCAACATTTGCTATTTTGATTTCAATACGAATTGTAAATGATCTGATTCTTCCCTCTTCTGGGTAAATTATAAGATTAGTTTTTTTTTTTTTTCAAAATATGATGGCAACACTCTAAACAGCTCATTGTGTAATCGTATTATTCTGAAGTTACTATTTGGAAGCTACTCTTAAATAGTGATTTGAAACTACTGAAACGTATCTTCTCCTACATTGTGTTATACCGTCATACAAAAAAAAAAGTTTAGAAATCTAGTGCTGGTTGTGAAGTGGTAAGAAATAAAGATGATCAGTTTTAAACATTAAAAACACTAAAGTCAGACCAAACAACGTAAGTAGAAGCACAAATTTGTAAATTACAGCAGACACGTGTTTCGGCGTTACAGGGAACGCCTTTTTCAATGCAAAAATAATGAGCTTATGGATGAAAAGACATCCGACAAAAGCCAAGAGCAGATAAGCAAGCCGCTTAAAAGATAAAAACAGCGGATTAGCCAAACACCAATGACAAAGTTATAAACCGATCAGGAACCAATAGGAATGCAAGCAAAGGTCAGGAGCTTTCGCTTAGGTACGAACCCAGAAAGAAAGAATTCAATTGGACAAGGATTAAGCCGAAGCTTAAACAAAAAGAAAAGAAATTGTCAGTAACCGTGAACCGCAAGAAAGGAAAAGCAGAATGGAAAACCATGAAATAAGATAAACAGAAACAAAAAATATTCGAAAAAAGGAAAAATAAAGATAAATAGAAGAAAATTGGGGGGGGGGGTGTCAATCAAGACAAAAAGGCAAAAATAAACAAAGGAAGATAGATAAAAATGAGTGGGGAAAAAAAGGGGGGGGGAATGGGGAAAGGACAGTATTAAAGATATGGGAGCCAAATGTTAGAAAAATATGGAACTGCACTAAGATCGTTAACTAAGTTAGAACTGTTCCTCAAAATATGAAAGGATTCCCAAAAGTCAAGATCTGATGAATTGGGGCATTTTTGGATAATCTGAAAAGAGTTAAAATCAAAAGAGTGATTCGAATCCCAACAATGTTGAGCAATACTAGACTTATTTAATTGTTGTTTCTTCACATAATTTTGATGCTCTTTCAAGCGAATTTTTAAAGCACGCCGAGTCTGTCCAATATAGGCAAGTTTACAACTACAATTAATTCTATAAATTCCACAACAGTTAAGAGGGTGAATAGGATCTTTAAGAGAAGAGAATGAAAGTTTATTAATAGGAGAGAACACCACCTGGAATTGGAAACGTTTTAGAATCTTAACAACCTGATAGCTTACAGATGGAAAGAATGGCAAAACAACCAAATTCTTTCTGATGAAGGTTCGGTTAAGAACATTAGTTTGGGATTTATTTGAAAGTTTTTTATAAATGGAATCAATCAAAGTTGGCGGATAGTCTCTATCAATTGCCACAGCTTTAAGATAATTAAGTTCCACTTTAAGAAGTTCCGACGAAGAACAAATATTAATTGCGCGATAAACAAAAGAATTGAAAGCAGAATATTTTTGATTTGGAGGATGAGACGATAGTCTATGAGGAGGTAAAGAGACAGCAAAAGGTTTGCGATAAACAGTAGTTTCAAAACCAATTTCTGTACGAGAAACAAGTACATCCAGAAATGAAATGCAATTATTCCGTTCTTTCTCACAAGAAAACTGAATATGAGGATCAATGGAGTTTAAAATAGATAAAACCTCATCACTCTCAAACTGATTCTGGTTCATTAGAACAAAACAATCATCAACATACCGAACATAAAATTGGAACTGCAGTTTTTGGAACAGCTTAACCTCAAAATAATGCATGTAAATATCACTAAGAATGGGGCTAAGTGGGTTACCCATAGCCAGACCATCTAACATAATATAAAAATTCCCATTAAAAACAAAAGAACATTGTTTAAGACAAGTACGGGTAAGGAAAATTAAATCCTCAATTTCCGTATTGGTGAAATGAAATTCAGAAAGTCTTCTACGAAGGCATAACAATGAACCCTCGACGGGAACGTTCGTAAATAAAGAGTTAACATCAAAAGAAGCCATAAAAGAATTATTTGGAACGAAACTATGAATTTTTTTAACAAACTCAACAGAATTTTTAATGGTAAATAAATTGTGACTCCTAAGGGGAGAAAACACAGAGACTAAATATTTTGCAAGTTTGTACGAAGCCGTACCAATATTGGAAACAATCGGCCTGAAAGGAATACCAGCTTTATGCACCTTAGGTAAAGCATAAAATCTAGCACAATTAGCAATAGATGGAACAACAGAGCGTTTAACATTTGAAGGAATAGACTGAACAGACTTAACAGCAGATGCAATAGTTTTTAACTCTTTATCACTAGGATCTTTAGAAATTTCAGCATATGGCCCAGAAGAAATCAAATCATTAGTTTTATCAACATAAGATGATTTGTCAAGAACAACAATTTGGCCACCCTTGTCAGCTTTGGTAACAACCAGATCAGAATTCGAAACTAAGTCTTTAACAGAACGGCTAACAGTATTAGCAAATACAGGTTTAGAAATTTTCGAGTTAAAGTCAATATTAGAAGCTATAAGATGCCGAATCGAATCTTTTTGAGAGGAAGTTAAGGCACTAAATTTAAAAGCTTTCTCAACAGGAGCAATAAGCTTTGAAAAAGAAGGATTAACACTCACAGCAAAATTATCATTACATTTTAGAGCCTCAATTTGAGAATTACTTAATGGAACGCTAGAAAGATTAACAACAACATTCTTATTAACAACAGGTAAATTATCAAGAGGAACGACATGAGAAGATTTACAAAGCATAGCTAATTTCTTTTTCAAAACAATTTGATGTTTATCAGAGGAACGAAGGGTTTTAGACCAAGAATTTCTGTCAATAATGTTAAAGTTCGGAATGGAATTAGAAACCGAAAGATGTAAATCATAAAGTTCACGTTCAATAAACGATAAATGTTTCCTAGTTTCCTGGATCGAAGCTCTGAGTAAAGCCAATTTCGACCGAAAGATTACTTTGTCAATTTTTACAGAACGTGGTAAATTACATTTCAAAGAAATAAACTTCGGAATAATTTTCTTGCGCCTACACTCTTGAAGAAATTTTAAATGGTTCAAAAAACGAAATTTCTTAATCCGAAGATTGGCAAACCTATTGATTTGAGACATAATCAAAAGCAAAACCAAAACAAATGAAAATAAACAAAATCAAACAATAACAGAATGAATAAGAAACAAGAAGTAAAAAATCACGATCAAAATACAACAATAGACAAAAATTCCGAAAACAAAAACAAAAACACAAATAGCATTAAAGGCGGAAAATGTAACACGTGTCTGCTGTAATTTACAAATTTGTGCTTCTACTTACGTTGTTTGGTCTGACTTTACTATTCAGCACAAAGGTATTTATTTATCTTATTAAAAACACTAGTTTCTGGTTGAAATTTACACTATCTTAACTAAAATAAATTTATTTTACACCCTATTTCATGGTTCAAAGCTCACTTTTGCTATGAACAACTAGGTTAATAATTCAATTTAAACAGCTTTTATAGTAAATATTTCTTCATTTTCTGTATGTATGTAGTGTTTGAAAAGTTTTGTCAATTTCATGGCAAAAAACACAGTAAGGCTAAAATGCGAGTGGGGCAGCAGAGAAAGTGGATCTCAAAGTCATTCAGGGAAACGTTTCCCTGAACGACTGCATAGATTTCTTTTTTTTCCCTTCATATCTAGCATTATATTACATTCAGTTCAGAGCAGTGGTTCCCATTCTTTTTAAGGTTATTACCCATGAAAAGCGAGTGATACATAAAAAAATACCCCCCAAAACGTTGATAAATTAACGATTGCATTTTTTCCCTTCAATTATGAAAATGAATGATAATTTTAATCATTAACATAAAGATCAGATAATCGTAAACACTCAGATCATCAGGTAAATTTAATGATTCAGATTTAACATTAATTTTAATCATTTGGATAAAGAAAACACATGTATCTTGGCAATTTGTTATAAAATTAGTAGACAATGAGATGGTTGATAATGATATTTCTTTATTGTAACAATCTTCATATATATAATAGCGAATTTCACCGATCGGGTAACGCTCCTGACGTCACCAACAATGAAACTCGCGCTCCAACATGATAATTTTATAATATATTTTAGTAATGTCAGTGTCTGACATGGCCGGTAAATGATTTATTTTGACGAGGCTGAACTGGATCCGGTAACTTAACTGCTTTGCTGGTAAGACTACTTTTAGGAGAATGAAGAAACAAAAGAGTGGTCCCTACAATGAATGCTATCTACTGAAGTTTATGGTTAATCCACTGGAGTTAGGGTTAATATTTCAACGATAAAATATCACGAAACAGGCAACTGCTTCGTTCAAATGTGGAAGCAATTTTCACCCGCCATACCTTGATGCAAGGACGTAGCCAAGGGGGGGGGGGGTCCATGGGGTCCGGACCCCCCCCCCCTTCCCGAAAGACTACTGTCTGCTTTTTCTCGGTTGTTGCACCTCACGACAACAAAAATTTTCCAAAGAGGGAAATTTTATGAAACCCGGTATTTTCCCCTTAAATATTCCCATTTATCGACAATTTTCCCGCGTCCGAGTCAATTCAGAGCACGAGAACCTCGTGAAATAACTGCGGGTTCCCAGTTGCCGCCGGTCTCTTCCTGTGTCGCGAAGAATCCGTCCGAAAACGACGAATTTCCAGTTCAACCCAACTGGGTTGTGACCTTGAAATTCGGCCCCTCTCCCTCAGCCCACCAAATTGCTATCGGCAAACTAATTGAAAACAAACATTCCCCAGTCTCATTGGGGTGGTTTTCTTTCTTTCTTCTTTTCGTTTTGACTCTTTTCCCGTTTGGACTTGATTTCCTAGACACATGCTGCACGAAGGACAGCCAGAGTGAGGTGCATCCCTGGTGAATTAGTAATTGAAATTCCTATTATTTTCTGTTTTAACACACAGTTTTTTTTCTACCACGCGCTTATAGGAAACATATCTTGAACAAAATTGTAATCAGAAGAAAATTAAGTGTACATAAACTAGGTAAGTTGTAGTGTTTCCTTTTAAAGTTTTCTTAACAATACGAGCAATTTATGTGTTAATATGTTTTCCCATTTAAAAACTAAGTTCCGACAGCAACGAAAAAAAAATTCTACACATTTCGTGTGATTGAGGATGAGAAAAAATAAATATTAATTATTAATTTATTTTTGAACTTTATATTTTTGGTATGATTTATTTCAGATTCATTTTATATTTTGATTAATAATCTTATTTAAACTTTTAGTTTATTTTTAACAATAATAGATTACTTATCTCCCCGGAAGCTTACAACTTTTAAACTGTAATCCTGAAAAGTTCGGGTTTTTTTTTTTTTTTTTTTTTTTGAACATAAGTGAATAAATAAATTTGAAGTTGATGCAACGAAATTACTTTTCGCTGTATCAAAATTTTATGAAGCGAAGAATGAAATTGAAAATTACTTGAATATTTTACTGTAATCAGTTTATGAAATTGCAAGTTCGGCCATATTAACACATGTAATTTAAAAGTAATTATTAGAAATTCGTACTTTTAAATCTTACTGAAATGTGAGTCTATGGTCCCAAGAGAAGAGCAGCTAGTCATTTTTAACTGAAGAAAAAAATCTTTCTTCGATGTTGTTCCGTTTTTCAAGAAAAGCATATTTGTATTTCTTTCATTGGAATAAATTTTCTGATTAGTATTTACCGCCTTTTTACTGAGGAATTATTTAATAAGCGTCTATGCATCCATCATTAGTAAATTGCGGAGGTAGTATTAAACGTAACAAAAAACGGATATGTGCATTTAACTATAAAATTACTAGGTGAAAGTTTCTGCTATTTACTGCGCATATAATTAAAAAAAGGTCAATGCGAGGTACATTTTCTTGTGTTTTTCACGTCTATATCAGATTTTTTTTAACTCTTAGTTTCTTCAAGTTGAAATTATTTGCTATTTCTTGCAATTGAATATCTTTTACTAACATCACATAAAAGAAAGAAAAAAAAAGTCAATACCTACGTTATAAAATATGATATGCTTTCGAGAATACATGATGATTACAAAATCGCTCCTAGAATGGAAGTTATACCAATTTGAAAATGAAAGAATCAGAAGTGCTATTATTGTTAGATGAATTTTGGAAGGTAGATTTAAATCATTACTGGATTTTTAACCACAATCATTTTTAGATTTTTTTACAAAAGATTGTCTTTAGGCTTTTGAACATCAGATGACTGTTGAGCAAAAAATTTATAAACTGAGGCTATAAGAAACCTATAAGTTTTGATTTCAAAAATTGGCTAGCTTTATGCATATTACATATTGTTGAAAATGTATCTAATTTAATGCTACTGTATTATCGCAATCGCAAACGGGACGAAGATTACCTTAATGATCAAAATTTGACCTTTGACTCCAAATCATGAAATTTTCGAGTCGAACACTTGCTTACTGCTAATAAAGACAGTAAAGTAACCAGGTTATAATCAAATATTGACACGATAATTCGTAATAGAGTATATTGCCATTTTCCCTGTAGTTATTTACAATTATATTTTTAATTTGAAAAAGACTGATTTGTACAGAAGTTTTTTTTGTATTGGCAGAATAAACTGAACTCGTGTTTGGTGGTGAGATAGGTGGGTGCGATGCCTCCTCTTGATCTTTTAAATGAAACATCAAATTGAAAACATCAGAGGAAAATCGCCAATAATGTTTAAATCATTCATGACCTTATAAAAAACATTTATAAAAAGCAATCATTTGCATTTTTTCCAAAATGTTGTTAAAATAAAAATACGTGGATGCTTAATTTTATTCACCATACATTCCATTACTCGACAGGTAAAAGATCTCTCAGGTATTCGTTTGGCTTGACAAAATTAAACCCCTAGTGCAGTTTCGCACCGAAGAGAGCTCAAGTGTCTCCATCTGGTGGAAACTCGGCATCGAAATTTCCTGTGCAGTTACATCTGCGCCTTAATGGTAGCATTTGAAAGACTAGATGCCATATCGGTGGTTCGCACTAGATCCGAAAAGGCTAAAGCCTCTAACGAAGCCCCATTAGAAAGAAAAAAAAATACCATAATGGATCCTAAGATAGCTTATTTTACCAATTCGTTTTGCAAAAAAATAATAATAACGATTTAAAAAAAAAACGGCAATACGCATTTTTTTTTTTTTTTTTAATGATTGCAACAAGGAAGTCTCCATCCAACAAAGAGTTAATAGTTTGTTCAAGTTTTTAAATGATGGTTAGAAATGATAATTAGAAAACGGATAAAATTAGAAACTTCATTCAATTTCGTATAATCAAAAGAATGTTATAAAGTAGATAAATAAAGAACTAGTTCAAGCTTTTTAAATGAAACCTTGCTAATATTTTCGTCGAGAGGGTGGTTGAATTTTGCCAGAAATCTTGTTCAAATCGGACAGGGTGGCGGAATTACGTTATATTGCATTCATAGTTATACATTCGACTCGATAGATATAGATTTCTTTATTTTTTTCAAATAAAATGACTTGTACATATTTTGTTGAAATATATTACAAAGCTTTAATATTTTATTAAACTATTACCTGCGTTTTCCAAGTAATCCATAAAACAGTTTTCGTTTTCCGATTTTCTTTTATTGTGAACTTTTTATTAATAGGAATTATATCACTCATTTTCAAAGCATCAGAACAGAGGAAGCTTATGTGATGGAATTTTTCTATCCATGTATGAAAACTTAGTATGGGAAAACTTTTAGTTTAATGTTAATTTTATAAACTGACAATAATTTTTTTGCCACTTAATGTAAAATTTTTGTTAAATAATTTTTTAATAAATGCTCTATCAATTTCAATTATTTAACTAATTTTAGTTAATTATCATATTTTAATAATTAGTTTTAATTGGATTTATTTTTTAACGTAAATATGAGCTACTAATTTTGCTTTAGCATGCCTCCTCTTTTGAAGTTCGTGAAACCTTGGACCCCCCCCCCCCTTAACAAAGTTCTAGCTACGTGCCTGCTTGATGGGCAATTTTCTAGTTTGATGAATAGTTTTCATTTCGACTAGTGTGCACATCGTAAGCCTAGCTCTTAAGTTTATTATCTTTTTTGTATTAATCAATCACTAACGGTTATCGATTAGGTCGATTTAAAAACATGATTTTTTTTTTATTATTTTGCTTTGGGACCGAACAATGACCCAATCCTAGTACTTATTTCACCCCTCGGAAAATCCTATGTTGTTTCTTTGGGGATAGTTATCCCCAGGTTAAGAACCACTGGTTACTGGTTTAGAGCGTAATGATTTTAAATAGTAAAATTAAAAACTTGTACAAGTTTCGGCGAGATTTCAGAATTTGCATTTCATAAGTAGACAGAGAGATTTGGAATGCATATTTTATCATCACGGGTTAATTATCTTGTAATGAAAGTTATGAACATTGTTTAGTACTTTGGAAAATATATTTCAAAGTAATGATAATTTATAACAAGCTTTACTAAAAATGTATAAGGCTCCTAAATTTATAGAGAAGAAAAAAGATAGAAAAACAAAATTTGCTTGTTAACTGATCTTCCCTTAAGGTCTAAAGCTCAGTAAAAAATAAGACAATATAATTACGTAATAAAACTTGTCGAACAATTGTAGTTTGCTTAGTCTTATAAATCTTACTATATACTAAGCCCTTAAAAGAAAAAACAAGTTTTAGAGGGCTAAAAAAAGCTTTTGAATTGAAGGCTAGAATCCAGGAAAGTCTCGAAAACCTGTATTATTTGCTAAGTTTCAAACGTTTCGAAAGCCGATAATCCACAATTCTGGGCTCGTTTATATTCAGTCTCGATATTAATTTATCCGCTTTGTTAAAATTAAGTATACAATGATTATTGTTCATTTCTTGTTTTTAGCTGCTATTAAAAAACTTTTCTCACTCAACAAAACTGACACCATGACAGAAGAAGCATAAGAAAAAAGCTTTTAAGATGTATGAATGATTACAGTAAGAAATAAACTTCATGGTCTGAAGAAATGAAGAAAAAAAGGCCTAAAATTTAAAAAAACATCAAAACTGCTAAAAAGTTAATTTTTCGAACAAAAACTAAGATTTACATCAACGACTAAACCTTTCAAAACAAAATAATAAGAAAAACATCCTAAATCAAAGTTCTTTGTTTTTATGTCCTAAATATACATTACAGCATTCATCGTTGATTTATTAACAGTTAAATAATTTAAACGATTAACCTTTTTACACTTCAAGGCATATCTTTCACCACTCAGGGCCGTAACCAGACTTTTGTTTCAGGTAGGGTTTTACAAAGCCTGTTTCTAGTGAAATTTATACGAGCAATAAAATTCATTTCATTTGAATTGGTTTTTGTTACAGCAGTTTACTGAAATGAGGGGATCCTGCTTATGAGCATTAACATGATCAAATGTAAAAGATGACATAATTTATTGCATAAAAAAATCTGATGTGTAACACATGTACACACACCACATAAATTCCTTCTGCTTCTATGAAAAAAGTATTTTGCAGTTTCAAATTTCTTTTAAATAAAAAAGCCCCAGCATTTTTTGACTTTAATCAGAAAAAAAATCAATTTAAAATAAAATGTAAATTTATTTGAATTTCACATTTATAAGCATAATATTATGTTTCATGCAATAGAGGAAAAAACAATTTTATAGCAAAAAAAACGACAGGGTATTTCCTAAAGTTATAATTTCATACTTTTTAGAAGCAAAATTCGTTAAATTTAGCATTTTTGTATGTTTATCAGCTTAGAGTCGACAAAAATTTTGAAATGGATTCGATTGGGGTGAAAAAGGCAATTGCTAAAATTTGATAATAAAGAAATCTGAACTAATGAATTCGTTCAGCTTACTCTTAAAATTAGGACAAGTTCTTATTCAATATTTTTTTTTAAAGATTTATAAAATACAATATAATGTTTAGGTAAAATGTGATTTTGTTTTATGCTTCGCTTAAAGATAAGATTTCCATCATAATGTACCATCATGTACGTTTTTAGTATAAAATATGTTGACCAATTACTTTTCTTAATTCATGGTGTATAAGAAAAACATCAAATTTTTATTTTGCTCTGAACTGTGTCTTTGGAGTAAAAGCAGTATTACAAGAGTCTGAATATCTGTTACTCCCATAGAAAGAGGGATCTTGTAGTTCTGCTAGCTGAAGTTAAGATTGGGTAATGCAGTGTAGTTAAGTTTTAAATATCCCATTCTAAAAATACAAAATGTATCTATAAAAATAATATCAACTGATTTAAATCAATGATTTAAAATTTAAAAAAAAACCCTACTTGATTTCAATCACGATTTAAATCCCGTTCAAGCTGATTTATGCCAACGAACTCTGTTTTTTTTTTTTTTTTTTAAATTATTATTATTATTATTATTTTTTTTTTTTTTTTGTATTTAAACCTTCAAATTTTCAAAATCTGAAGGAAAACGGTGTGTATTGTCTTGTAGGAAGTGGTATTCGCAATAACTACAATTAATAGAAGTACTACATGTACAACACTGAGTTTGTACAAATTTTCAATAGGAATAATCTCATTTTTTAATTGAAATTGAATAAATAAATGAAATATTAATAGTAATTGTTTCAGCAAAAAATTATAATAAAAAAGTTATTGGATATTTTTCAAAAGTTTCGGAGGGGTTTGAGCACTAAAAACCCACCCCTTAAATCCGGTCCTGGTTTCAATTCCCCTCCCCCCCTCTCTCTACATAAGAAAAGTTACACTTATCTGAGAGCAAAATCTACACTATTGTGAAGACAAAGAACTAGTTTCAAAAGTAATTAATAAAGTTTAATAATTTTTTTCGTTATTGCATTAGGAACATTTTTTCGTGCTAATCATGTAGCACAAAACTAATTTGATTATGGAAAAACCAATCTCGTTTTGAATAAACAGCAAATTTTTCACTTTTAGGAGGCAAACATTCTGAATTTTATTTTACCTCTGTCTATCAACTTTTAAATGAAACTGTTCAAATCTCTTTAAGAAGTTCTTCTTAACACATACGCTAGAAAAATTAAATGCAAGAGGTTTTTGCCGCAATAACAGAAGTTTTAATACAAATGCTGAGAGAAAAAATTAAACTCGAAGGGTGTAATTTTTACTTTGCCGAAAACTGTTCATTTGAAACGTAGCTATAAAAGAAAAAAAAATATTTGCATAGAATTTACCTTATAGGGAAAATCATGACCAACATCAAGGCAAACAATTATTTGAAATTTTTTTAAAATCGCATACGGAAACAGAAAATAAAATAAAATTGCAAACATAAATAATTTAAGAAAAAGCCGGGAACAAAAATTCAAAAAAAAAAAAAACAAAAACTAAGAAAACTAAAATTAGTAAAGATAAAAAAAAATAAATAAACAGGAGCTAAAATAAGAGCTTGTTCTATTCTTATTATTAAGAAAGACTGAAACAAGTATGAACATTTAAAAACAGGATGGAATTAAAAGCAAAAGCCTGTTTTTATTGAGAAACGCTAAAGTAGTTACACCTAAAAATAAAGAAAGACAGAAACAAAAATAATACTTGTTTTCATTAAGAAAAGCAACAACAGAGAATCATAAAATAGTAATAATAATAAACTTTTTAATAAAAGTTCAGGAGCAGAAATTAAAGCTTGTTAAAGACTAAAATTAGTAATCATGCAAAAGATTCGGAAACAAAAATAAAAACTTGTTTTTATAAACAAATGTTGAAGCAGGTAATCATCAGAAAAAAAAAAAAAAAAAGAAAAGTCGAACAAATATAAAAGGTTGTTTTTGTGAATCTTTTGAACTTGAACTAGATACAATCAAGAAAGTATTTCTATTTTCTGCGCAAGCGTATAAAAAACTCTTTCGGAACAAAGAAATCAACTATTGTACTCACCCAGCAGACCATCCCCTTGTTGATGCGGACTATTTCTCAAAACACGCGGTGTTGACACCTTTCTCAAACGCA
This sequence comes from Uloborus diversus, assembly GCF_026930045.1. NCBI lineage: Eukaryota > Metazoa > Arthropoda > Arachnida > Araneae > Uloboridae > Uloborus > Uloborus diversus. The sequence continues at coordinate 30,580,752 of NC_072734.1, read as the reverse complement.
ATCCTTCCAACACATGTTCCGGAGTAAACCATCTGCTGAAATCTGTAACCATGGCATTCCATAAACCTTTCAGTACCTGCCCGCAAACCCCCTCCCTTAGCTCCCTCCTTGCAGACGACGTTTTTGCCTCCACTGACGTAGGTGAAGGTTAGCAATGGACTATGAGGGAATTAGATGACCCAATTCCCTTGAAGTTCGACCATAAAAGAAATGAACATGTCGTCCGCGCGAAAAGTTTGCAAAGATTATCTTTTTTTATAGGTCCTCTTTTCTTACAGTTTAAACACTTCTTTTATTACTTTCTTTTCTGAAAGTGGGCTCTAAAAACAGAGCTCTTTTACTTTTAATCAGAGCCTTGGACTTCGGCCCACCCCGCATACTAGGACCAGTTTGGATCGGAAGACCGTGGGACTCCTCCGGCCGGAGTGCGAATTCTTTTTTCCGCAAGAAAAAGTTGCCCGTGGTGTTCTTTTGAGGTAGATGTAGTTCGGCAACGGGCAGAAAGTGGCATGTATGTAAGAGTTGCGTCTGGGAATGGATTCAAATTGTATGGACACTCTCGGCCCTGCTATTTGCATCACGCTCTCGCTTTCCCTCAAGGTCATGAGGCGTTTTGAATCATATCGCTGTCTAGTTCTTTTATTCTTTTCCAACGAAACAAGAGACTTCCGAGAGCAATTTTCAGCTCCCCAAAAAATCCTAGCTGCTGCTTCCCATTTTTTATAAGCAGGTGAAGCACTCTCAAGAGACGTGAGCTCAGAGTAGATGCATCCCTCTCCACCCCCCATTTTTTACTAGAACCTCTTGCTAGTTGAGCAGACGCGCCCGCTCTCATTTTTTTCAAATTTTGAAATAGGAAAGTTAAAATGCGTTAATGATTGTTATTTTCTGACATTAAAATTCGATATTCAGTAAGTTACCGCCCTATAGTGACTTCCTTAAAAACTTTTCTACCTCCGGCACAGTCACTCGTATGCCGGGCTGATGAGTGCTAATAAGCGCGAAATTGCAATCCTCGGCTGGAATTGACTGAGCTGGCAATGTATTTCATGTATTAAAATTCGAATTTTTGTTTTAATAATAATTTGCAGTTGCTTGAAACAAAGTAGCAAAATGAGGATTTTATTTTAAAAATAGCAAAGGGACTTGCACTTTGGCTACAACTTGTAACAGATTATTCTTTGTTCATATGCTTGGATAAACAGGTCGAGTGTATTTATAGACCTCTGGTGAGCCACATTTTTATGAGGAATAACTTTTTGATACAAAACAAGAAATAAAACTGCATACCAGAGAGAAATAACGAAAAAAGTAATTTCTTGAGATAAAAATAAAATAGTACATGGGATTTTCACTAAAAGAAAGCAATTTCTAACAACTTTTCACCATGTAGGCTATTAGTCTGTCACTGGAGTATAGGAGTATTATTTTTGTAAAATTATTCCATAACAGACCTCTTCAGTTATAGAAACGATTGGTGGCGAGGTTTTCGTTTGAAAAGCATAGATCAAACATCTTGCATGGCAAGAAATAATAAATAATGAGTACCTTTAAGAAAAAAGTAATAGTAAGAAAAATCACGTTCAAAACACGTGTCTGCAATTTTTTTGTTTTGATAATTTCTACTTTTAGCGTATTTTTCTACTGTTATCTTAAGTTACATTCATGCAGGGAGAGCATGCTAGCTGGCAAAACCATCATAGAGAAATTTTCCAATAGTTCAGAAGAAGTGCGTCCTGAAAAAATTACTGTGCACTAAAATAAAGTGATAACACAGATAATTTTGGATAAAGAAATCCTTCCAGATGGAAATTAGCCAATTAGCAGGATGGGCCACTCGTCACAAAGGAGGACAGTGCGCTGTTCATGTCTTCTTCGATAAACTTGCTATCTCGCTAATTCTCTGCGGGATGCATAGAATAATGAAGTGCTTTTAAGGAATAAGAAGCATACAGACTTTAGATAGATTTAGTACTGTTATTAAAAGAACTGTGGCATCAGTAGTTGAGCGAATGTGTAGTATAGTTGAAGAGAAATGACATTCATCCTTCTATTTCTTCTGGCTGTCACCTTTCTGATCCGGGTAAACAAGTAAGCATGGTGGGTGTATCAAAAGTTGTAGAGTTGACAATCTTCCTTAGTAGTAGGGATTTTAACAAAGGTTTCTGTGTTTCTCTGTTTACTGAGCGATAAATAATTTTCAATACTTCTGATTCGGGTAAACAGGGCTATCATTAAAAGTTGTAACAGTTGCTCGTTTACGACTTTAAGAGTTGGAATCACTTTTTGTGGTATGGGTTACAATAGCATAACACATATTGGACTGATGTTGCTCTATCTACTTGAGCGTTCAATCATTTTCAGTGCTTTTTATTCGAGTAAACAGGGCTGCCTCAAAAGTTTAAATCATTGGGGGGGGGGGGGGGGGCAAGCTTTTCATTGCGTCCCGAGTCTTGAATTGACTTGTATACAACAATTCATGTCTTTCATCCTGTTAATAGGCTACTCTTCATGTGAGAGGTTTTTTAATTGACACTAACTAATTTGATTATTTTAATTCAATGCAAATAATTGATGCCTGAAATTCGTCTGGGATATTGGATGGTATTTTTTACAATGAAGTAACGATATAAATGGTTTCGAGAGCATATTCTCCTGACATGAACGTTATATACGTGTGCAAGATATCTAAAACTGACTTCATAGATTGCTCTCTTACCTGCAATGTTGTCAACAAGCTTCCCCCCCCCCCCATAACTGGAAACTACTCTTATCTATATACTCTGAACTCTAAAAAGTAAAAGATATATTTTTCCTTCCTTTCAACTTAAATACTTGCTGCCGCCATTACTTCTTAATTTTTCAAAGCTAATTCGATTCCCCTAATAGTCAACTGGAATTGTAAAAAGAAATCTCATGAAGAATCCTTTCAATAAGCAGCGCATCTTTCCCGTGGCAAAATTTTGCAGTTTCACATTTCTGATGGCTGATCTATCTACGTTCATAGCCTACTTTGTCGTACAAAAAAAAAAAAAAAAAAAAAACACAAAAATACTTAAAAGAAAAAAGCTTAATATATCGTAAACATATCGCTCCTCCCCCCCCCCCAAATGGCAAAAAGTAATTGACTCAAAAAGTATTGGATTTTTTTTCTTTTTCTGAAAAAGGGAAGCGTTATGAAGTAGGGAGTCGTGAGTCTGTCGTTCTGTCCGGCTACTCCTAACTTCTAATAAATTTTGAGGAAATGGCTCTCTACAAATAAATTATTTTTTGAAAATGGTGAAAACGAGGGCGGTGGAGTCGGAATAAAATAAGAATATATTTTAGGAAATAAACAAATAAATAATTATTCCTCTTAAATAAATAATTTTCGTCAAAAATAAAATCGTCTGTACAAAGCTTTCTTTCTGTCAAAAAATAAAGCACTCCGAATTTCCTTTCATTTCTCGTTGCCAAAAATAAAAGAAATAAATTAAAACTTTAGAATGAAAATAAAAAGCACATCAACTCAACAATAATTATTTCACAGAAAAAAACCAGGGCAAGGGAGTCGGAGGCGTGGAGTCGGACTGATTTTTGGGATAAAAAAATCGTAATCAGAGTCGGGAGTCGTTTTGAAATCCCAATAGTCGGAGTCGATCATTTTCCTTCAGAGTCCGTAATTTTACCAGTGCTGCAGACTCGAACTGATTTTGAGGTAAATGAGTCGGGGTCGGTCATTTTCCCTTTGAATCCGCAGCACTAATAAAAACAATGGTAATGAAACACGAAATTTCGGCTTCCAAAAATACCTCACTTATGGAATAAGTTTTTTTTTCTATTTCTTTTTTGTCGTTGCAAGTGAAAATCCTTAAAAGCAGAGTTTACGATTATAATCTCATCATCTGCCACTTGATAGAAAGTTACCTCTCCCTCCTCTTCTCGGCAATCCGAAAAAAAAGGAAAGATAAGAAAAGAAAAAGGGGGAAAAAAAAGAAAGTCTGCTCAACCTCTGCCAGTCTTTTTGTGACATGTACTCGAGAAGTCTGGCGTACCGGGCTGGCACGTGCATCACGGTCAAGGTCATCAACTGTAAGGTTCTCAGATAAGAAGGGCAAAAAGTAATTATTTTCATGGGCCTCCTTGCCCTTTACTTGTTTTTTGCACTCAGGTATTCGAACACGTTCAAGCCCCCCCCCCTTTTTCAGTAAAGCCACGTTTAGTAACGTTATTTATTTTTAACTAGTAGTACCCGCACGGCTTTGCCCGTAATAGAAAAATTAAAAGTGTTTTGGTTCGCCTGTATATTTACAAATAATGTATGGTGAATTTTCTCGCCAGTTGGCTTGTACCCATGTTACGGTTCCACGTTATGATAATTTCGTATCTCACCAATTGGCTTGTGCCCATGTTACGGTTCCACGTTATGATAATTTCGTAATTTACTCGTCCATCTTATGATAGTTTTGTTCTTAAAATTGGAATAGAAAAAGAACCCCATCGAATTTTCGAAAAATCGCTTCGAGGTGCACACCCGAATGCTACAAACTAACTTTGTGCCAAATGTTATGAAAATCGGTCGAACGGTATAGACGCTATGCGCGTCACAGAGATCCAGACATCCTCCGGACATCCAGACAGAGACTTTCAGCTTTATTATTAGTAAAGATAAAGATTTGTAGATTTAATAAAAATTAATAATTAACTAGAATTTTAAAAATATTTGCATAATATTTTTGGAAAAGTGTTAATTATTTGACGAATTTGTAAAAAAATATTCAAAAAAGCTATAATTTTTTTCTCCCTTATGAGAATAAAAGTATCACCAAATAACTTACTGACTCTCTCCTACCAATAATTTTGAGGATATGTTAAAAATAAATATTTTTAGAACTCTTTAAAGCAGAAGCTCACCGAAGTGAGATTTTCGAAAAATTGACTATATTGATATTTTAAGAAAAACTATAACAATATATATGTATATATATGTTACGGTAAATGTAATAAATTTGTTGATTGTATATAATTACCGGTGATTAAACACAAACGTGGTAAATGTGATCAATTATTCAATATTTATCACATTTACCGGTTAATTTATACAATCCCCGACTCGTGATGGGGAATGTAATAAATTTGAATAGTTCTGTAGAGTAACGAGGGTTTAATTCCAAATAATAATAATAATAATAATATTTTTAACAATAAAAATTACTTTTACAATTAAAACAAGGTTTGATATTTATCAAAGCGTACAAAAATATTTCAATCAAAAAAAGTAATAAAATTAGTTTTACTTTGATTTACTTTAAACAAATATCTTAGAACAAACAAATTAGATGATACATATATCATAAATCTGGAGCAAGGAAGAGATCGAGGGGACATGATTCAGTTGTTTAAATTTATTAAAATGAAAGATGTTACGGAGCTAAAGTTTATGAAAACAGGACAAGGGGTCATTGTTTCAAGCTATTTAAATCTCAGGCTAACATGGATGTTAGGAAAAATTATTATTTTAGTAGGGTAGTGGAACCTTGGAACAGCTTACCGGAAGAGGTGGTAATGAGCAAGGGAGTAGATAGTTTTAAGAGGGCCATTGATCTTCACTGGGGATTGTAAATTGACTAGGACCAGTCTAGCTGGGCCCAGAGTCTGTTGCAGGTCGTCACTTTTGTATTTGTATTTGTATAAATCACTATCAAAAACGTCACTACAGGAACGGAAGAAGGGAGATGTCCACTACAGGTTACACATTTCTGGGGGGGGGGATTAAACTCAAAATAATCACAAAATCACCGGATTTATCACATTTACCGTAACATATACGTATATAAATATATATATGTTACGATAAATGTGATAAATCCGGTGATTTTGTACAATCCCCGGTGATTGTTCACAGTCCCCACTAAAATCGGTAAATGTGATAAATTATTGAATATTTAGCCATATTTATCACATTTACCGGTTAATTCACACAATCCCGGACTGGTAATGGGGAATGAATAAAAGTTGATACTTTGCCGGAAATTGTTCAGTTTGCTCAGCTACTTGCTTTTTATATGACGTATCTCTATTATCTGATCGTCTCTTCGCGACGAGGGCTTTATGTCGGATGCCCTTGTCTGCGTCTGCACCATTATTGACCATGTTAATAGGATTTTAATTTCAATTCAATACACTAACCCCTCACTAATCCAAACATTATTAAACTGGATTTTGATTCATCCGGATAGCCATTTAAATGTACACTATATGAATAAAATGCAATTCAGCGTAATAATTAATCTATGTTGGCCAAATTTTGTTTTTTGTTATGCATTTTCAAAATTTTCTCCCGTTTTATGTATTATTCTCTTGAATTCAAAACACAATTTTTACTGCGTACAGTAATTTGTTTTTTGTACCTTGGCTCAGTTTTTCAGTTATCTTTTTAAACCGTACTTTCATTAATTCGTACAACCTGTACGAATTATGTACTGATTAATGGGTTCTACTGTATTTCTGATATCGTGCAGGGAAAACCTTTTTTCTGGGATGTTTGCCTTCTCGCTTTTACAGAGTTTCTAATAATGGCCGACATGCTTCAGCGTTTCCATTTCTAGTTTTAGTAACTGTTATGAATTCAAAAAAAAGGACACAGGTCTTTGTTGACGAAAGAAAACTATGACGATTCATTAGTAAAGGTGAATTATAGTAAAAACAAAATTAGTTGAAAAAAAATAGTGTAAAAAATTCCGAAGGGTATCATAGACTAAAAAGATATGACGTAATGAGTTTTGTCAATGTTGAAAAACTAATCTATCCCGTAAATGTTACAGCTGCCACAGCTAGAATGTTAGATTTTATGTTCATTTTGAAAATATGTTTACACTAATTCGTGAAGCACATTTCCATGACACATTTACATTAGTACGTTACTGTAGAAAGAGCAGTTTCAACAACTTTGAAATTAGCAACAGTAACTTCCAAACAGTAACTTCAGAAACTACTGAATGATGCAATCAGCTGTGTACAATATTTGCAACTTTTGTTTTGTAAAATAAGACGTAGAAAACTCATTTCTTGACCTAGCCAGGAGAGAGCAGCAACTGAGCTTTCTATTTCTTTGAAAGTTAAATACAGTACAACCTCAGTTATCCGGACTAACTGGGACCAAAGACAATCCGGATAAACGAAAATCCGGATAATTTTCATACCATTCAACGTCTCAGATTTTCCTACATGCGATTAAATTTATTCGAAGCTTTTGAGCTAATTAATAAGAACAATATATAATTTTTTCGCTCATTTTTCAAGTTTTCAAAGCATGGATGACTTTTTAATGCATTACAACATCGTTTATCCGGAATAACTGGGAATAAAGGCAATCAGAATGAACAAAATCTCGATAATCCGGGTAAGAAGCAAAAACACATTCTTACATAAGCAGACTTATCCTTTATTAAAGCAAAAAACAACAATTTGTAGTTGTAATTAAATTACATAGTACCGTTTCTCGTAAAGACTTTATCATTTATACTTCAGCCGCAGTGGTGTCGGAATGATGCCCTAAGTACGCTATATTGTTCGTAAAATTTTCCTTTTTTCTCTCCTTCTAATGGGGATGCATTTGGCAATAGGTGAGTGGGTGTGTTTTTTAGTAAATACAGTTTACCACGTATTTCACCAAATTCACTGAGGATACCCCTTTTTCAAAAAAATATTTACCATTCCAAGGTCCTTTCAAAGAACATATAACTGAATCTGAACGAGTAAAGAGACCTAAAACAATATAGGTCATAGCGCAGGTGTTGATTCCAAGGAACTTAAAAACGCTGGAAAGAAAGTTAACTTTTCATCAACAGCCTATTGAGGCAGGTGTGTTTGAGTGGATGAGGGCACTTAGAGTGTCTGAAGAGTTGAAGAAAAATTTATTTTTATCGACGAAGATTTTTTGTTAGATTTGACGTGGGCAAGCAGCTTCTACAGATTGAAACAAAGGAGTCGGTAATTGCAGCAATTTGTTATCAAGGCTGCCCACACTGATAGGGCTGCGAGTGTTACGAAGTGAAACTTTTTATGCAAGGGCTTTGAAATTCTGATCTGCAACCTTTTTGTGTGACGGAAATAACGTTGTTGTTTTTACCGCTGCCAAAAACAATGAAAATTTAAAGTAATTATGAAGTTAAAATACTTCCATTTTTTAATTGTTGTCAAAAACAATGAAAAAAAATAGTAATTATAAAGTTAAAATACTTACGCTTTTGAATTGTTGCCGAAAACAATGAAAAATAATAGTAATTATTAAGTTAAATTACTTCCGTTTTTTTATTGCTTCCAAAAACAATGATAAATAATAGTTATTATAAAGTTTTGCTAATAAAATAAGCTAAGCAGCAGGCACATATTTGTGGCATATAAGCAGCATACAAATATGCCTGCTTAAGCAGGCATATATTTGTGGATGTTGGGCATTTTCAACTTTTTAAATAATGCAGGTTTTCGAATTTTGGAAACTGTTTAGATTTTATTAATAAAATTAACTTCATATTTTCCAACATTTTTTATTGTTTTTTGGCAACAGTTAAAAAACGGATTTTGAGTGGTGTTTAGTTTTCTCGTTGTTTGTAATCTATTTTCTTCTTTAAAATATACAAATTTGTTGTGAATATTCTGAAGTCTGGAGCAGAAAGACCAAGAGCGTAGCGTGAGAGAAAAAGTATGGAAGAAGTTACAGTTCAGAACGTAAAAAATTAAATAAATAAAATAAAATACTAATAATAAAAGTTTCACTTTTATCGTGTGTCTTTGCGGCACACAGTTTTTTTGTACGTTTGAATTGTGGTTTTCAAACAATAAACATTTCTTTAATTTAGCCCTATCGTTGATATGTTTAGAGGATTAACGGAACTAGCGCTTTCAGTATCATAGTTTGTTAGACGTTTGCTCTATCCATTAGCATAAATGTAACATTTTTACGCATATTTGCACTTATTCCCCGGAATTTTTGACTTTGGCTTTTAATTGTGATGTATCCAAATATAATGAATCATTACGAATCATAATGAAGTATAAACTTTCTAAGAAGTTTTCTTGTACTTAAAAACTAATGATTTGTACGTGTTGCTGGCATGACCACACGGTCACACCCAGAATACGAACAAATCATTACTTTTCAAGTACAAAAAAATTGTTTTATTTATTATGTTAATAATTGTATTGATTGTTTAATTAATTGAAATGTTGGGGTCATCTTCACTCCCCAGTAGCTCAGTTTTAAAACACAGTTTTGTCTCATTTTTTTTTCATTCATCCCATTCTCCATTTATCCCAACGGACCCTGCATATCTCGGTGTTTCAGTAGAATTAACATTAAATTTTTTCCCACCAATTGTTTTTGACTCTCCTTGCACTCCCTACCTGTAACATTAATTTATTTTTTTTTGGTGATCACGAACGTGAAGTACTCAGCGAAAGCAATATGCTGGTAATACATCAAACTGTGAGCGAGGAATAACACTAATAGGTAGCTTACATAATTCAATTCTGACGGATACTTCAACGCTGTCCCTTACCTATTGCCGACAAGAAATTTCCTTCCCCCTTGTTCTTCCCTTTCAATCTTACCTTTTGGATTACATGTCAGAGGCGAAAAACAGGAGCTAGGGAAGAATGGAGGAATAAAATTTTGCGTCGGCAAAACGGCAAAAAAAAAAAAAAAAATCTTATGTTAAGTCATGTGTGTCTTCCACTTATTTTGCTTCCTTCCTTTTTACGATTAAACATATCAATTTCAGACAGACGAATAAATACTACAAAAGCTTTAACTATATATATATATTTAATTGCTTCTTTTAGTATTTCGGGGATGTAGATAAGAAGTCCGTGGCTTGGTTCGCAGAGTTTTGAACAGAAAAATACTAAACTTCCTCTTAAAAAAAAATGCTGCAAAATACTACGTTTACAAAATACTGCGTTTACAAAATACTGCGCCGTGTAGTGGAAGCAAATAGAATTAAAATATATCAGTAATCTGGCAAGTTATAAACAATTTTAGTATTTATATTATATATACGGCTGTAAAATGATCAAATATGTACCTAAAATCTTTCTAATAATAAATATATTTAATTTTTCATATCATTTTTCATCTTCGGAAAAATAGTGTCGGCGATGTGGGCTTGTAACCCATAATAATTTTCCCTATTTTGGGGGATTTCTCCGTGAGAGGGAAAATGAAATTTTAGTGTCGGCGAAACGGGGGGTAAACCACCTCAACAGCAAGTTTACCCCACTGCTATTTATTATCTTCCTTTTTCGTACTTTTTCTGAATTAATGACTGTTTCAAATTACATAACTAATTCTGAACAAACTTTGTCCAAATACTGTTAGATCATGCTGAGTGAAAAGCAGCTGGTCTCTCTCTAAATCTTCCAAGTCAATAAATTTCAAGCCTTGATGATGTCTCTCGTTCCGTACACATCTACAAACCGTTATAATTCAACGTCGCAAGGAAAAGACTCCCTGTTGTTCTTTAACACGTGAGCGTCATTTTTATTCAAGTTATAAGTTCAAAATAATTTATTATCCTGCTTAATTTATTAATCTTCGTAAAAAACACCGTTTGTACATTGTTATTAAGTAATTTTGTATATTATTTTTATCGCAAATTTGTGTTATAAATACTGTAACTTTGCGTTAAAATTATTTACTCAGCATAAAAAGAGATGGTTTTTGAGTTCAGAATCTATTATGCTCAACCAACTTCTGTTGCAAATTTGGACAACAAGTGTGGTGTACTATTAATATTTGATAATTTAATTATTTGAACAATGTTTGATTACATTCTATTTTTACTTAATAAACAACGAAGCTTTGTCACCTGATCGCTTTGACTTGCTCACTAGGGTGGAATGAAAAAAATAAATCTGATAAACGTTATGTAATATTAGTGCAGAAAAGTTGCCTTTTGTAGAGATATTTTGTCATGTAAAAGGATTTAGACAGAAAAAAATATCTTGAGGAGTCGCTAGCGCCTTGAAGTCGACCATTATTGCATAAAAACTGGAAAAGTTACAATAATTTCATCAAAGATAAAAATTTGATAAATTTGATGTAATATCATTTAAGAGAAGGCGTTTTATGTAGATTACACACTGCATAAGATCATTTTAATAATACACTATACTTTAAAGTTCCATACATGCTTTGAATTAGACGAATATAGCGTCAAAATTGAGTAACATCGTGATGCTCCGCACTTTGAAAAAAAGTATCAGAAGTTATTATTTGTAAAAATGTGCTTTCACATTAATTAATCCTTACATAGATTCCGAAATAAAAGAAAGAAAAAGTTAATTTTGTATTTAGCGCATAACAAAATGTATAATTTACGTATGATGAAGAACGTAGGTTAAGTTTAAAGGTTTGAAAACAAATACAGTGGCTTCCAAAAGTGTTCGTACACTTTGAATTTTTTTAGTAAAACCAAAATAACTCGAAACTGAATTCGAATATGAAGTTCAATATTTTTTCACATCATTCCTATGTCATTCTAAATACAACCCATCGGTTTTGTCAAAATATTGACTGATCTTCTTTTTGAAATGGGTCAGAAAACGAAGAGACAGAGAAGTAACACGCCACAAAAGTCATCGTACACTCAAATATTTTCGAATAAATTCATGTTTAAAATTATCATATGCCGTTTTATTAATATTTTTGCATTGTGTTGATTCTTATAAGTCATTTGGCTTCATTTTTTTGTTTATTTATTCCTTAATATTGCGCTTATTACTGTAAAATGGCTGGTATTCGTAAAAAACCGGAAACACCATTCAAAATTTGAATTTTTTTTCCCACAGTAGTGGTAAATTGGTTTGAAATGTCTCTAAATTAGTTAATTTATTTGTTTAGTGCTTGATAAAATGCATTTAAAAAAGGAATCAGACCGAAAACAAGGTAAGAAAAGGTCAACCGGCAAAGTTGACAAAACGTGATCGGATATTAAAGTTAAAAAAATTATGAAAAATACACATTTGAGTACTGTAAAAGTTTCTGCAAAGTAAAATGAGACATTTTACATTTAATTTTCACCTAAAGTTGTTCGGAAAGTTCTCTGATTAGCTGGATTAAATGGGACCTCTTCCCGCAGAAATTTTCTTGGTCGTGCGAAAAACAGAAAGCTTACGCTTTTCGTCGCAAAATCAATGATAAATAAGCTAAAAACGTTTTAGAATCACGTCTTATTTACAGATAAAAATTAATTAAACATTTTTTGTTAAATTGTTGTGTAACTGTAAGTAGAAGAAAAAATTAGGAACTTAATCTTAAGAACTTATTTGGATCAGTTAATCAGGATGGTGGAGGCGTTCTAGTGTGAGGGTGCATATGAGCATCAGGACTTGGTAGTTTGTAATTTTTTGATGAAATAATGAATCATGCTGTTCCTTTAATTATTTTAAAAACCAATTTTGAACTCTTAGCCAAAAATTTGGTTATTGGAAACAATTTTGTTTTTTTATCAAGATAACGATAAGAAGCACACGGTCTTCAACGTTTGGCGTCTAGTGCCTCGAAAATTTTCCTAAAGTTTAGAAAATACCCCCCTCAATCTCCAGATTTTAACTTAATGTAACGTATTTAGAGATATCTGAACGCTATATTACGAAAATAGGGCTTTAAAACGAAAATAGAGCTAGAAACAGTAAGACTCGAAGTGTGGTTGAACACTTACTCAGAAATTACGCAAAAAAAGAAAGAAAGAGAATGAAATCTATTCCCAGACGTTTAAAAGGTGTTATGAATACTGTATGATATTCTACTAATTAATAGCTTAATCAAAAATTAGATTATTCAATAATATGTAGATATTTTATAAACTGTACGAAGACTTTTGTGAGATAAAATTTCCGGCCCTTTTTGGTTTTTGATTTTTTAAAAATTAAGTTTTAATATTTTTAAAAAACTTTTCATGTAGTTTTGTTAAAAATTGATCATAGATCTAATAATTAAATACCTATTCCGAAATATTAATTTTAACCAATGGATTGGGGCCTATTTCGTTGAAAGTCGTAGGTGTACGAAGACTTTTGGGAGTCACTGTATGTAAATTGAAACATCCCACATAAGTTACCCCTTTAAGCAAAAGAAGTTGCTAAATAAATTTTAATGATTTTTGAACTCTCAAACTCTAACCACATTTCTTACAATCAAGCATAATTTGGCTGTCGAGTCGGACTTATTATCTTGACTCCTAACAATGTTTGGCCTTAGTGATGCATTGTGGGATAATACACTGCTCAAAACAATTAAAGGATTTTGAGGTTTTGGGTTGATTTTGAACCTGGAGAACTTTTTAGATGATTGATATATTATCGACTGGCGTTAGTAAACTATTTAAGACAAGAATTACATTTGTATGGCAGGAAAAAATACTTTTTTCAACTTTTGGGTACAAAAGGGAAAAAAAACGCACTTTGTGCGTATGAGAAAAGCGATAAAAAATTGGGGTTTTCTTAAAAGAAAATCGCTTTAAATAGGGGTATGGTAACCACGGACGGCCAGCAATGTAAAACACTTCTGAGGCATGGAATTAATGAGGCTATTAATGAGGGGCTGGGGTATTCTGCCCTACTCCTCCTGAAACGCTCTTTCCGTTTCTTTGAGAGTTTGGGGAGGTGGTAGGCGTCCAAAAACTCGTCGCCTAAAATGCCCCAAACATGCTCTATTGGGTTCACATCTGGAGAACACGCTGGCTGTTCCATTTGTATGATTCCTTCCGCCGAAAGAAAATCATTCATCAAGTAAGAACGATGTGGTCTGCAATTTTCGTCCATCAACATGAAGTCACCTCCAATTGCTGCAGGGTAAAGGGCATAAAAACTGGAAAAGTTACAATAATTTCATCAAAGATAAAAATTTGATAGATTTGATGCAATATCGCTTAAAAGTATGCGTTTTATGTAGATTACACACTGCATATGATCATTTTAGTAATACACTATACTTTAAAGTTCCATACATGCTTTGAATTAGACGAATATAACGTCAAAATTGAGTAACATCGTGATGTTCCGCACTTTGAAAAAAAGTATCAGGTGTGAGGATCTTCTCATCCCTACTTTGACGACCGGCCAGAGTTCCATTCGGAATGACATGCAGATCGGTGCGCCCATCAATGGAGAGATGCCGACATGCACCATCACACCACCACCACCAAATCTGACACTTTCGGGCGCGAACGCTGGATTGTTTCTTGTGCCAAGCTCCCTCCAGATGAAAATGCGCCATTAAATGGATAAAAACAAGAACAGGACTCGTCAGAGAAAAAAAATATTGCTTCATTCATTTCTTCCCCAATTCAAATGCTCTGTTACCCACTCCTTGTATCGCGACGGTGTCTCGCAGTTAATGTCACACAGAACATTGGTCGACGAGCATACAGACTTACAGCTTGAAGGCGATTTCGGACAGTTTGTGTCAAAATTGTGGTGTTAGTACCCGAGCGAAGGTGTCGTTCTAGTGAGGTGGCATTTATACTTCGGTGCCTCGGAGCCGTTAAAGCTGAATAACGGTCTTCGTTGAGCGTTGTTGACGATCTGCGACCTTGCCCTGATCTTTGGCCAGCATTTAGTCTCTAAAAACCGTTTCCATCTCATAGATATCATACTTTGCAAAACTCCAACAGCTTCTGCTGCCTTGGCTTTTGTTTGGCTTCCCTCTAGCCTGACAACCACTTTAGAAGCTTCTGATTCCGTTATATGAGTTCGTTGAGGCATCGCATTCATCGAAACAACGCGCTTACTGAATGTCGATCATTATTTTGTGCTTTGTCTTACAATAAGTTTAGAGCGAAATCTCATTCGCCGCCACTGAAACGTCGTCTTCGATGTCAAATTGAAAATTTGCATACTGCGACGCTTGAAATTAAGAAGAATTTGCATTTGTAACTCCCTTCTTCGATTCTATGCAAAAAAAATTTGTTAATACCTTTTTTTTGTACAAAAACTTACAGTATCTTTTAATTGTTTTGAGCAATGTATTTCTGAATTCTAATCTGACTCTAAGAAATCTATCTCTCTTGGTTAAACAGCAAACTGTGGTTGACGCTTCTTTGTCTAATTTTACGCATCGTCTCATTGTTTTAGTGTAACGTGAGGTTTTGGAAATCATACAATTCAGTAGATACGCCATCAAGTACCCTTTCCTTCAAAGTCTCATCTGAAATTCCTTTTTTATGTGAAGGATCCGAGTTTTCCCACTTCCACCTGTCAACGAGTTCAAGGTAGTCTCTCGAAGTGAAAATCTGAAATTATAAAGTTTCATTGTCTAGTCGAATTTTTCCACTTTTCCATCGTACTCCGACGGAAACCATGTTCTGAGATGACGTTTGGATCATCAACAATACTGCAGTTCTGCACACTGGTTCCTTTGAGAATCTAAAAAGTATAACATTCGGGAATGCAGATGACCGTCATCAGAGAATTTGGTTTGCATCGGATTATGATGACCAATTCGAAAAATTCGACTGGACATTGAAAATTTACAATTTCAGATTTCAATTTCGAAGCTAAGAGACTGCAATGAGCTCATCGATAAGCAAAAGTCGAAAAACTTGGCTCCATCTTTCTAAAATGGAAATTTCAGATTAAACGCTGAAAAAAATGGTGCTTGATGGCGTACCTACTAAATTTTATGGTTTTCAAAACCTCACATGTGATACTAAAGCAATGAGAAGATAGGTAAAATTAGATAAAGAAGCGTTAGCTATAGTTTGTTTGCTAACCAAGAGAGTTGGCTTTATTTGAATCAAATTAGAATCCAGAAATATTACGCCACAATATAACACTAATACCGAAAATTGTCAGTAGTCAAATAGTTCAACTCGCACGCCAAACTATGTTTTATAGTATTCAATGTGATTACAGTTTGAGGACTCAAAAATTATTAAAATTTATTTAGCAACTTCTTTTGTTTCGAGGTGTGACTTATGTGGGCTATTGCAAGCTACATTTACATCTTCAAATTTTTACACTTAACCATTGTTCGCTATTACAGGTAAATTTTACTTTTTTAGCTAAAGTTATGGACTAAGTGGAGAATTATCTTTTTTTTTTTTTTACTAGATAAGAAAGGCATTACTTAGGTTTTCTGTAAGAATTAATTAATATGAAAGCAAATTTTTTCCAAATAATAACTTCTAATACTTTTTCCTCAGTATACGGAGCATCACGATGTTATTCAATTTTGACGCTATATTCGTCAAATTCAAAGCATTCTCGGAACTTTAAAGTATAGTTTGTTATTAAAATGATCTTATGCAGTGTGTAATCTAGTTAAAACGCCTACTCTTAAGTAATATTACATCAAATTTTTTAAATTTTGATTTTTGATGAAATTGTAGTAACTTTTTCCAGTTTCTATGCAATAATGGACAACTTTAAGGCGCAAGCGACACCTAAAGGTATTTTTATTGTCGAAATCCTTTCGCATGAATAAATGTCTCTGCAAAAAGCAACTTTTCTGCACTATTACTTAACGTTTATCAGATTTTGATTTTTTTTACTCCACCCTATTGCCCACCCCTTTGATTATTGCAACGTTTAATTCACTTCAGGGTAAAACTTTCAATGGTTTTTTCTCCCCTTAAAACTTTTAGAGTAAAGTATAAAGTCCTCCTTCTCCACCAGATGATTTCTCTAAATGAGTAAACTGGCAATTCCTTGTATTGGAGCCAAATTTTTTCCACCACTCCTCTTATCAATACAAATAAAGGAAACCCCAGCAAAAAAATAATTGCAAAGTGGGAAAGTAAAAACTGGAGGGGCACAAGTGAGAGGAAACGCAGCGTGCAGAACGATCAGATTGTCACCAAAATTTGACAAACGATCTTATTTCTCAATTCTCGCCAATTTACCTGATTCGCGAGCCAGACTTTATAATGACGAGGTATACAAACTATATTTAATTTGGTATGTTAAGATTTCTACTCATTCATTGACGAACACTTTCAATAAATCAGCATTCATTTCCATCCAGCATTCATTTGAATTGTGGCATTGAAATTCAGATTATGTTTTTCGCATCCACGAATTACGATAGGATCAATCGTTGGATTTCTTTCTCCTACAAATGTCCTACATTTTCTACTTTTCTTTCCTACTTTTACCATGAAAAGGCTTTATCTTTAATAGATAAAAATAAAAAACGAATGTATAGTGTATGATTACCGTCAACTCCCGCTACAACGCGATTCGACTTACGCGAAATGGCTACAACGCAAATTTTTCACGAGTTACGAATTTTAGAGCTAACACGAATTTTTCGTCTATAATACGAATTTTTTAGAATGAAGTATCGGCTTCATTATTAGCCACTAAATATTGATTTCGTGAATACTATTGCATCCCTTTAGGCATCACTTACAGCGAAAGTTTCCACATCAAACCAGTCTGCGCATCGCGTTGTTAGTCATTCAGCATCATTCATTTATTTAATTTTTTCATTTGAAATATTAAAGTTGATGAAATATAAATGGTACCTTAGTGGTACCTTCATCGAAACTTCGTGAAAATGGGAAGAAAAAGGAAGTTTCTGATTTTTAAAAAAAAAGGGGGGGGAGGGAGCTAACATTCTCGAGATGCTTGAACAACTACAAAACGTCGACGGTAGCGCGACAATAAATATGAGTGATTCTTCCATGCGTACTAATAAATATGTTACTGTATACTGTATAGTACTATTATAGTGCAACATTTTATTATTGCTAAATACTGTGCATGCCGTGTTTTATTTTATGTCTTTCCCTTCCGTTGATCATTCATTTTGTGCATCTTAGTATTTCATCTTGGATAAAATAGTTTTTTATTTTTTAAATACAGTAAAAGTTCAGTTTTTTTTATGTAAGAAACTGTAGTGTCTAGTTGAGGAATGCTTAAAGCAGTTTGTTAGTGTTTATAAGTGTCTAAAAGAATTTGGTTTTCTTCTAAAAAATTTGTATACACATATTTTTCCACAACGCGAAATTTCGACTTACGCGAGGAGTCTTGGAACGCATCCCTCGCGTAAGTCGGGACTCGACTGTATTTACGTTCTTGCTATCGAATTTCAAAATTTTCTATGTTAACATAACTTTTTTGAAGTTCACAAATTTGATCGGGATAACCGAGGGCCGGATGAACGAAGTTCGACTGCACACAGAAAATTTTTAATTGAGCTAAAGTTAACCAGCATGGTTCATAGTTAACCAAAATGACTGCATCTATTTTTATATGTATTTAGGTAATTGAATAAATCCAACTAAAGGCGCTTGGTCCACCAAAAAAGTGTAGGGTCAAAGATGGTGTGAGGGGGGGGGTATAATGGAAGCATCCCTAAAGCAAACCTTAAATATAAATGGGGAATTGAATTTTAACGTCATCATTGATCAAATGACTTTCTCTAAAAAAAAATCGGAACACGACCTCAAAAATCGGTACCAAATGGCCACAGTACACTCCCTCCTTCTAATTAAAAGCTTCACTTTAATTTTTTGGAAATATGAGTAATAACATGAGAAAAAGATACTGCACACACCTATTAAGATCATTCTTTCTTTAAACATGTAAATAAATTAACGCCGTCTTTTTTTGGTCGATCGTTAATTTTGGACTCTAAAAAAGTGGAAAGGGTTCCTTTACATTTAAAAGTGAGGGGGCAGCTGTCCCCCGTGCCCGAACCCCTTGCACGAGCCGCCTATGAATGCAACACAACTATCTTTTTTTTTTTCTCGTGTTGTAATGTTATCAGACCAGGTACCAGAAATTTTTGCTTTTTCTTTGCTACAGCTTTCCTTAATTGAAGGGCTTGGGACAAGAATGCGATGTGCCACATGATTTGAATTTTCAGTAGGCCAATTTCCAACTTATAACAAATATTTGTAGAATTATTATTCTGCAATACTAAAACCTGACTTGTTTTTCTCCAAATGACATAATCCATTGTCATATTTATTATAATTTTAGATATATGAGAAACAAATATTTTGATCGATAAGTCACTCCTTGTGGCTTGTCACATTTCTCCTCAACCCTTCAATTTATCTGTAAAGTAACTTTTTTTTGTTGAACGTAAGGTATTCCGTGAAAAAAATGTGACGGGTCTGCATTCAGAGAAGCTCCCAATTTTGATTTTGATCTTCCTCCAATTTGATATACCTCGCTCGGATTCAGCTTATTTCTTGCCTTTTCTTCTGCATTGTTTCAAATAAATAAATAAATAATTAAAATAACAATAATTGTTTTTATACTGCGTATAATTTTACAAATTTGCTTTTAATTTTTAATTCTCATGTACGATTTCAAAAATTAAAAAAATATGATCTACTGATCAACTATAACAATGAATCACAGATGCCACAGCATATTAACAAAATAGTCACGCACGTTTATAGTAAACTCGTATCTAATGAATTTACGGCTGCAACGCAATAATCTCTGTTCTCCTGGTTTTTAAGAGAAAAACTCATAATACGTATACTCTTTATTTATAGCAAAATAAAAATTTCTTTCACTGTTATAACGAAGCATCGTCAAGTTTGGAGAAAGAATGAAGCGAATAAAATTTCTGGAAAGATCCAACGAAATTATACCTATTCTTGAAAAATCTTTCACCTGCGCTTGACTCATGTCATAACACAATTTTTAATGCCTTTAGTTAAAACTGCAAATTAAAAAAATAATAAAAAAAAAAAAAAAAAAAGAAATGCTTTGTGCTGCAGAAGAAAAAAAAAGTCTTTTAGTTTCTTGGTTAATGAAAAAAGTTAGTGATCTAAAACACTTAGTTTTTTTTTCTTTCAAAGAAATGTTTGATTTCTAATGTTTTTGACTTTTTACAATATATTATTCATTTTTTTTATGAAATCACAACTTAGACAAAATTTGCATTGTGTCTCATCAACTTCGTTATAAAAGGGAGGGAATCTAGTCGCACTCCCAAAAATATTTTTTAAGTCGTTGAAAAAGAGAGTTAAAAGTTGAATGGAACTCTTTGGGTTCACTTTTAGTTACTACTTATGCAATTACTCGGAGCAGTCAGTGGCGGATACAAGGGGAGGGTCAGGGAGTCATGACAATCAGGGAGTCATGTCAATATTTTTAAGTCGTTAATAGTATCCAGTGACACTTTATGAATGAAATGTAAACGATTTCAGTACTCTTTCAATTCAAAAAAAAATTATTTTGAAAGTGAATCTGTGAAACACTACTTCTTTTCGAAGAATCAGATGCTTATGAAGATAATTTGCATCGTTTGTGCCCTATTATGTGCCTAATTCCTGGCTGATTTAGTACTTTTTATTGACACGCAAGCAAGGGGGAGACGGTCATTCCTCAGCCTACCCCCCCCCCCTAAAATGGTTGTCTGTATCCGCACCTGGGTCCAGTTGATGTTCTTTTTTTTTCTCTCAAACTAAAACGTTTAAAGCCATGAGTTCGGTCAGCTAATAGTAACGCTTCCAATATTCCAGTGTTATCCTAAGATGTCAAATCTGCAGTTTAACGCGGATGAACGTAGCACATTTTAAAGGTTTTTAACGGAAAGTAATAATAATAATTTTAAATCTCGAGGTAGTCCCATTAAAAACTGACTAACACAAACAGAAATGTAGTGCTTTATTGTTTTTAATAGTAGGTAGTGTGTTTGAAACTTTTGATGGTTAATGCCTCAATACTTTAAGCTAAAATTCTGCTAAAACAATCAGTTATAATGATCATGGTTTAAAAGAAAAAACAAAAAAGAATTTAAGCAAATGTGTAGGCTCGACGTCAAATACATTTGATATAAACAATTACTTCTTGTCACCATGTTCTCTGGTTTTCGAAATCAATAAATCAAACCCTAAAACCTCCGAAAAAAAAAAAGATTTTAGGATTTTCGTAGTTTTGGTAGGTGCAATATCTAAACAAAATAAAGTTAAAATTGGTTTAATTTTTTTTTTCACAGCAAGTGAACACATTAACCTTGTGTTCTTTACTAGGGGGACGACATCAAAGTTCTGTTACCAGACCAGCAAACGCGTATTAATATAGGGATAAAATAATAAGAAAAAGTCGATATATAAATGTAGATGTAAAAAGGCATAGATGATGAAAAGAGAAACATTGTATATTCGGTTTTTCAAACATGAATATTAATAGCATTCCCAGAGGAACATATATATTACGGATATCCATCTCCTTACAAAATGGCGGTGGGAAAACTCCCAGCACATGAATATGAACCTTCTTCCGTGATATTACTACCAGAAGAGACAAAATAAATCAGCGGACGTCAACGGACAAGTCGTCTCTCTTTATTATTTGAAGGAGCGACAACTCGGAGACCAAACGCATCATTTTGAACCTCTGGAGAAGGAAGAAACAACGTCGCTTTTTGTTTCTTTTTCAACGGTCACTCGTCTGGTCTGGTCATGTGACTGAGTCGGTCCAATGAGCAAACAGCTGCCGACCCTAGGGTAGTTTGACCCAAGATGACCTCTGCAGCATCTGGCATTTGCTGGTGCGGCGTGATTCAAGGAGAGATTGAGTTGAGTCAGCTTCGGAAAAAGAAAGGGTTGGAGCGCTTTTTGGAACACATTTTTTCTCAATGAATATATTTGAATAACCAAAGAGTGATTATTAGGAATCGCGCTTTCGTGCCCCCCCCCCCCTCCCGCACAGACATTTAAAAGAGAAGATAGTTGCCGTGGAAAACATTGTTTCATAAGTGCTCCGATACCGTCAATTGTGTGACATGTTGACTGTGTTATTTAATGAAGATTTTGAATCTAACTTAATTTTTGAGTATCTCAAAAAATAAATAAATGAAAGAGGGGAGAATAAATGAAATGATTCATTGAGGAGAAGCTCATATTACAAATCACAATCTGTGTGTGGGGGGGGGGAGGGGCAGAAATCTAAAATATCCTATCATCCGGTACATTAGGACTGAGCAAACGCATACTATATTATTTTGAAAACGAAAGTTCATACGATTCAAATATTGGTATCAAGATACGAGGGGTGTCCACCTGGGGGGGGGGGGCGCAGACTGCTCCACTGAAATGTTTAGGGGGTTGAGGAGTAGTTTTCTCATTTGGGAGTCTTTTGCTTTTGCGGGGGTCTCAGCGATATTGCGGGGGAGGGGGGGGGTGATTCCTTGACTTAGGTGGGGCACCCCTGAACATCATCAAGTCCACCTAACGACTTTCGGTTGAAATATTCCCAAGTGTTCCATTTTGTCCAAATTTATTAAACATCACACATAACGCTGATACACCTTAAGAAGTTGTCGCTCAACTGAATAAAAAAATTATCATTATCGACGATCTCGTGCGTCTTTTAGATTTACAACGATGCGGTGCGTATAAAAAATATCTCTTAGATTTGAAAAATTTTCCGTTCAATTTTGAACAGTTCAAATCCCTTAACATTAGCGCCTACGGGGAAACTAAGTCATAGGTCCCGAACTTGAAAGCGGATTTACTTCAAACAAATTTTGTTGGAGATAGCTATTGACCAACTCCTGACTCCGACGCCAAAAATTCTAGAATCGTCGACTCCGACTCCTATACCCCAAAACTAGTCAGGAAAAATGACTGACTCTGACTCTCGAAAATTCGACTCCGACTCCTTTCTTTCAAAATAAGTCCGACTCCGACTCCGCAAACGTTGGCAGAGCTAAGGACTTTGGGAAAAGGTGATCGATTCCGACTCCAAGTCCTTGAATTAAAAAATCTTAGCTTCAGGCTTTGACTCCTTAACCCGAAAGTAAGATTGACTTCGACTCCGCAATTTACTGTGAAATAAATATGGTTGATATGATTTGTTTTTATTTTCATTCTAAAGTTTTAATTTATGTATTCAGTTTTTTGTGGAGAAATTCGGAGTCCTTTATGTTTTAACATAAAGATAAACGCAGACGATTTTTTGTTATTTTCTATTTTTAATAATGAACATTATTTCTTTTAAGTTGACATTTTATTATTGTTTTTTTAGTTTTGAAAGTACATTTGTTCCTTTTTTAAATAATTTTTTGGCAACAGGGGAAAAACATATATATATATATATATATATATATATATATATATATATATATATATATATATATATATATATATATATATATATATATATATATGGGGAGACCGAGGTTAGTTGTGCCATCGAGCCTCTTGACTGAGCCAATAGGTTTCAACACCTGTCGCGTAATGAGAGGGATTAGGTTGATGGTCTCAGTGTCTTGTGTAAGTTTGGAAGTATAGCGTTTTACTGTTTTCAAGATTAAAATATTTATTGTGTTTACTACAGCAAAAGTAAATATTGTGACCTGCGTTGTTATTGTCATTGCCACTAAGAACACTGAATTATTTTTATTTGAAAGTGATTACTTAGGAAAAGTTAGGCAGCAAAACTGTTTGCTGACAGCTGCTACCAGTTAAATAAAGTTAGAAAATAAGCAAACTAGGAGATAGCGTAGGTAGCTGGTAGCTATTACAGAAAGTTTGATAAACAATCAAGCCAGTTGGTTGCCACAATGACAGTTATTTTCTTATTAATAGGCCTTTATACATGTAATCAAATTAATTGGTAGTCAGTTTTTTTTTAAATGCAATGAAAAAAAGAAACCCGAAGTCAGAGTTGGCATGTTTTCAAACGACTAGTATATATATATATATATATATATATATATATATATATATATATATATATATATATATATATATATATATATATATATATATATATATATATATATATATATATATATATATATATATATATATATATATATATATATATATATATATATATATATATATATATATATATATATATATATATATATATATATGTAGATATAGATATAGATATAGATATAGATATATATAGATATAGATATAGATATATAGATATAGATAGATATTTATTTGCAACATGATTTGCTTCGGTTTGTTAGTAATTACTTTAAATGAATGCTTAATTAGTAGGGGTTTTTTTTCTCAATTTCTCCAAGGGTAGAACTCATACTCTTATTTATTTTGGAACATTTGAAAATATTTGACATTTTCATAACTAGCACAGATTTATCATCTGTTACAATACTACTGCAGTATTGAACTATAAGTTGTGGTTATGTGTATCATTTAATCAATTCATACATCAAAGGGGGAATCAGTCTAATAACTATGATGCTAAAGTAATTATACAGTTGAATTCATTCGGGATATGTTGTATTCCATTAATACGCTATGATCGATTTATGAATGGATATTATGAGGTGGAATTGCACCACGTTTGTCCGAATGTCATGTTTTGATAATGATTTTATAGTACTCTACTTTTATGTATACTGAATGAGTATAACATTGAAACGTGTTGATATGAAACAAATGAAAGGTGACGAGTGAATTATGTTTAAGCAAATAACTAGCGAAACATTTACATCTGAAATTTCGAGTCCTTTTAAAAATCTATATAATTCCGACAAAGTTTTGAAGTAGGTGACTGTAGAGTAATTACTACTTCGTTGCCAACAAGAATATTATTACTTGTAAGTCATTTGTAAAAATACATGTGTTTTAAACAAAAATACGTAAGCTCTTTTCAAAGAGCTTTAATTAAAAAGAAAAAAAAAAGATATATTTTGGCCATTTCTAGCATATTTACAGATTTTAACTTCAGTTAACTAAGAACGCTCTGTGCCTGAAAAACGTTATTATGAATATGTAGTGTAAAATCTAACTTAATTTTTAAAATGATTCTCAAATATGTAATAGAATCACGATGCGACATTGTTTGTCGGTTTGTAAGAATAAATAAATGGTAACGATTAAGGCTTACGAGTGGGCGAGGAGGGGGGGGGGGAGACAACTGAAAGCCATAGAATTTTTAGCGGTAAACAAAAAATGAAAAAGTGGAAGGTACAGAATTTTGTTAGGTCTGGTTTTGAGAGTATTGAAGCAGATTATTGGAAATTGATGTAAATCAGTTAACTTTACTCAGTTTTTTTTTTGTTTTTTTAAAGATTTTGATGAATTTTGAACACCATAACTTCTTTCGAAGAAACACTAAGACATGAATTAGACTTATATTATTTGCCCCGAAGTATTTCGATATGTCATAAAAACTTAGTAGAAATTCAATTAAGCAAGTGTGGCTTGTTTAATAAAACAATTGATTTACCAATATCTAAACAATGAATACATAAACTAAAAGTAAAAATGTGCTAAATAGTGTGTTTTGATATTTCTGCTTTTTTAAAAAATAATTTATAGTTCTAGTTTCTAATTTGGGGAATAAAACAAATTAATTAGGTATGCGGTTGCCCCCTATTGCACCACCCTCCCCCTCCGAAATTGGCGCCACTGACTGGCTTTGATCTACGACAGTAGCTTAGAACAGTAAGCAGCGAACAAAAAGTAATCGCAAGAATTAAATATATTACTTTGAACATTAATAAATATTATAAAACGGAAGGGTCCACAACAAGAAACTTCAGGAACGCCATAACTATTAGTCAAATGAGAAGAAATAGCAATGTCAAAATAAATTTATAGTATTCGAGATACGGGGGGATAGCTTAAATGTGAAAAAAATATAGGTCAGTATGTTCAACGTAAATAAAAGCTAGTTTAGATTGATTTTCTTCAAAGTATACCGAAGTAAATTGTATCAATCACTTTTTTATAATCGATGTAAATAACATCCAAGTTGTTGAAAACTTTCAAAGAATGAAAAAAGTTTGCTAGCTGAACGAAATTAATTGGCACACATTACGGACGAGAAACCATGCTTAACTTGTGAAAATCAATTTTTAACTCTGCGAAAGAGCTTTTTATGTATAATAGTCTTTAAAAAATTCGAAATGGGCTCAAAATTGCAATGAGACGATACTTATTACAATTTTTTTTCTATTTGTTTCAAAAACAGGTAAAATTTTTGTACGTTTCCTAGCACCAAACTAAAATTGTCCGATTTCAAAGAAAGATTAGACAAAATACGAAGAGGATAAATTACCATTTCAACATAACTATCCCCTACAATATGTAAAAATGAGTTGGGAAAAAAAATTCTTGCGGAAATTCCTTGGATTCCAGCAAAAATGCAAAAATTGACTCAAAGTTGAAAAGAAGTGCGGAAGCTGATCTCCCATGCAAATTTAACCCTGGACTCTCAATATCTATATCCATATTGGCATTTTTTGACGTTATTGCGTATGGCACTCCATCATGGCATTTTCTGCATAAATTCTTGCAATATGGCATTGTGTATTGGCGTCATAACTGTCAAAAATACCTAAACGGGACGGATAGCCTCAGGTCACCTCTATAACTCTAGTCTCAACCGGACCAGAGGATAAGGATTGGTATTCTAACCAATCCGGTGTCCCCGTTCACTTATATTACGCTGCCAGGCTCTGGATGTAGTGTTTTACGATGTGGGGGCTTATATGAAGCTGCCTGCTACTGGGCTTCATACATTAAGGGCTTTTGCACCCCCTGTGCACCCCCTCCATAGCCCAATTCCAGGAAATCATGCAGATGTCCTCACTAATGCACCAGACTGTTACTCTATATAAAGGATACGTGCAAACCGGCTACGTATTACACCGGAATTCGCACACCAGAAGGATTAATGGTAAGTTTGTCCCGTGTTTCTATCATTTTAAATTTCAACTGTCTTTTGTATTTAACAGCGATCTGTCCTGGAGGTCAACGGATTGGTGATGAAATTTTGTCTTAAATGTGTGGAAATTTTATCAAATTTACATCATTTGAAGCGATCTTCGGTATTTCAAAATTGCCCTTAGATTATTTATCCCATATCATTTGTTAAAACGCGCCGTTTATTCTTTAGAAAAAATATCGCATAGAAAATTAGTATGGATAAAAATTTTTTTATTTCTTATCAGATAGGTGTAGTAAAATTAGAAAAGCGTATTCGAATCTAAAATCAGGGATAACCAGTGCTGTAGTCGGGGTGGGAGGGGGGGAGAGGTGTGCCTTTCCCCAAAATATTTGATTTTTTATTTAAAAAAATAATGCAGATTAATAGTAAACTGCTTTCAAACCCTTTTTATTTAATTTAAAAAAATTGCTTTTGGAATTACTGCCGGCATAAGTACCTTTAACTGACCTTTTTAAAAAAATAAAAGTTCTCCCGTCATGCTGTCCGTTTGAAGCGTTCCTTCATTTTTTTTTTTTTTTTTACAACTACAGCAGTAGTGATAACACTTTTCGGAAATTTTGTCTTTATAGTTCGTTAACACTACTTTCTCTTTCCGTAGTTATTGAGTAATTTGTTTTAAGCCTATAAAAATGAATCAATATAGAAATTTGAAGAACAACACATTGGTGATGCATTGTAATCATGAAAGAGTATAAGAAATTTGCGTTTCCATCCACACAGGAACTTTGTTTTACAATTGTGAAGAAGTTTCGTACCTTTCGTCTATAAGTGAGTTAAAGTATTTTCTCTTCTGCTTAATCTCACAGATAGGTCTTCCTGCTCCCTTTTATAAATAGCTTTTTATAAATAGCATTAGGTTATTACAAAATCAATACTGTTTGACCACGGATTGCATGGAACTGGCAAACGTCCAGTTAAGATGTGTCCATCTGAAGGAGGGGGGAAAATAAAAATTTGATGCTCGTGTTCCAGTCACTTGAATGAGACTCTGCTTTATTTAGAGGCTAACATACATCTGCAAAAGCTGACATCCCTAAAAACTAATAGATGCGTCCATTTCCGCGTGTAAACCAGTTGTTTGCCTTTCCATACAATCCATGGTCAGACAGTAGTCATTTTATTTTTATTTTCGCAAATGGGATTTGTAACCGAAATTATACATGCAAAGACTAGTTTGAAAAATAATCAGTTACTTGCAATGCTGGAGTTTTGGATATAGATATACGCGAACTTTTAATGCGGTGAGAAAAATCAATTAAGATTGAAAACGCATTGGTAGTTCGTGCTTCCATCGCTGAATCTGAATTTTCGGCGTTTGACAAGCTAATGCACGAATTTTCAATGCGATGAGAAAAATTGCACGAAAATAAATCAAAATTTAGAAACAATCGGTTGAGCAGAATCGTCCAAAAACCCGCAGTCATGCAACATCCATTTTGACTGCGTAATTTTGCCATCCATAGTTCTCCCTTGTGTACGGATGTACATTTTGCATATGCAGGGTTGCCAACTGCTCCGCAAAAATAGCGAAACTCCGCAGCTCCGCAAAAAAGTTATTTCGCTTGGTGTTTTCATGACATTGTGTTAAAAGCTATTTTTTATTTTTATGCTAGTGCTTAAAATAATTATCAAAGATCAAAAACAATTTTAGATAAATGGTTTTAGTTTTTTATTGAATTTCATGCAAAATACCTCCGCAAGATTCCGAAATGCTCCTCAAAATCACCACAGATGCTCCTCAAATTGTTTCTCTAAGGTTGGCAACCCTGCAAGTGTACTAGAGCAATCATGGCTGAAGGAATATTTTACTTGTCACTTTCAATCCTAACTTTCTCGCATAGTAACCAGCGCTTACTGTAATTGTCTCTCATTATTTTTCATTTTTCTGAAATTTTTTGTGCACTTACCTTATAGGCACAGGGGCACTTACATGATCTGCCACGACTTTATCCAAGCCCCCTCTCCCCCTCCCAACCTATTTTAACCTTGGTTGATACATCTTCTCGGCGGTCTTGGCAGGGAATATCGTTAAATTTTAACTGCCGTTATCACAGCAATGAATGATGTTATTCTTAATAAACTAAATAGAAAATTTGCAAAATTATTGTATTGCTTATTCATCTGGGCTTATATTTCAGTAAAAAAAACGTTACGTCGTTCTCCACCAACATTTAATTATACTTTCGCTGCTCGTTGAAATTACTCTCATCGTGTCAAAAGAAGTGCAACGTCAAAAAAGTTTTTGATTAACATGCTAATGATGCTATGCTAGTCTGAGATATTATTGAATTTTCTTTCAACACGTGAGAGTGCTCCTTGACCTTTTTTGGAGGAGGGAAATTTATTTTGGAGGAGAAAGAAAATATTTGAGTTAGTTAAACCTCATTAATCCGGACTAATAGGGGAACCAGAATTGATTAAATAATGGATTACACAAAACAACCTATGAATGGAGCCAAGATACATAAAAAAGCAACTGTACACATTAAAAGTGTATTTTGTTTTCAAGAGACTAAAATATAAAACGGAAAAAATTAAGTAACTGACGGAAAACATCAGATGAAAAACTTCTTTGAACATTGTACTTATGCAATTTGTACATCTTAAAGACTGTCTGGATAAAGCGAACTCCAGTTTAATAGAGTCCGGATAAATGATGATTTACTGTATTTATAACCTTAATGTTCTACATTATGAATTTCAAAAATGAAAAATAGATAACATTCAAATGTAACATTTAAAAAAATCTAATTGCTTTCCACAATGCAAAATTTTGCCTAAATTTATTTGCGTGAAATACGCTTCTAGGCGCGTTAAAAATCTGTTCGATGATAGGCATATAGGCATATCTTTTATTTATACTTTTGAACACCTTGAGGCGATATCGCTATTCTCCTCGAGGAAAATGACACTTTAAATACTTTGTTTAGATTCAAGAAGAAAAGAAGTTCTTAATTTTTTTATAAAACAGTTATGCCCCTCCAGGTATATGCTAATTACATCTAAGATGAAGGCATGAATAAATAAATGCACACCGCAGAAATATTCATGTCGGAAACAAATTACTCTTCATGTTTTTTGTAGCTCGCACTGTATGTGAATTTTAAATACTTGTCCGCAGCAATAACAAAAATATTAATCATACGGTAGTATTTCCTGCAAACCATCTGCTGATGATTTCTTAATGTCTTCCAAATGATTCAAAATCACTGGCTACTTAACGCCAAAAGTTGCGCTAATATAGTTTTGTCTGTTCCTAATTGCAAAATGGTCAGAGCCCAATGCTCTCTTCACAAAACGGGAATTGGTTTACATCATACACTGTTTATTGACTCTGATGAAGAAAAAAAAAAAAAAAACACAGAGCAGTATTAGCGTTATTGACTTTAATGTTCCTCGGTGGTGATAATTTGTGTGAGATTTAATTTTATGACCTCAGCAGCTGGGCCAATGGTCTTCAAACGACCTTTCCAAGGTCAAAGAAAAGCAGCTCTCGTCTACGGTGGACTGTTATTTATGTTGAATGTTTGCCGGTATCCATACTAAGAAGCTCAGTTATATAGAAGGGTAAATCGAAAAAACTTGGAACCCGTTTAATATGCCTCGTGAATTCGCTGGCAGATTGAATTAGTTGGCCAAAGGTATCAGGAATAGGAAAGGCGTGTTTTTATGTTCTCGCCTGACAGCGAATCGAAGTTGGATTTCCCAAGACATATTGATTCACCTGGCTTTGGTGGTTTGCATGTAACAATTTTGGCGAATCATTACGATAAATCATTAGCTCGTAGAAAAATTAAACGGAATTAATGACGGTAGTTCATCGGATTGATGTTGTTGATACTTTCATTTCGGAATAATTTGATGATTTTATTCGATAAAGCAATTGCAATTAAATGAAATGCCAAAGAATGTGTGCTACAGATTCATGCAGGGACAGACACAGACTACCTTCTTTTTTTGGGGGAGGGGGGGTCATGCTCAGGAATAA
This sequence comes from Uloborus diversus, assembly GCF_026930045.1. Classification (NCBI taxonomy): domain Eukaryota; kingdom Metazoa; phylum Arthropoda; class Arachnida; order Araneae; family Uloboridae; genus Uloborus; species Uloborus diversus. The sequence continues at coordinate 30,550,091 of NC_072734.1, read as the reverse complement.
TCCGCCCTCCCCCTTCCTTTCCTAACAAACGAAATTACGGTTTTGGGTGCCAAAATTTCTAAAACGGCTTGGGTGTCAATAAAAAGCAGTAATTCGATCAGGAGAAATGCACCTGAAAGGGCAAAACGTTACTAATTAATTTCATAAGTAATGAAAAGAAGTAGTGTTTCAAATGTTTACTTTAATTTTTTTACTGCAATTTGCTTAAATTTTATCAAAAATCATTTGAATACAATGTGGAAATATAATAGGGTCAACGTTTTGAAGGGGAAGGGGAGGTGGGAGATGTCAGGGGCCTCATGAACCTCCCTCTGTATCAGCCCCAGGATTCAAGACCATTTGTTAGATTTTTCCGGGGAGATTTTATAAATTAAAGCTTTTTTTAGTTCAAGGAACTTTTTGGCATGATGTTTCCAAACTCTCTTCAAAAGCATTTAACAAATGGAAAATATTTCACGCTGTCCCGCGTCGCAGCCACGACAGCTAATTCTTGCTTAGGGGACGATCCTTCCCACTCTAATGCCTAAATTGTATTATTCGACTAAAATCTAGAATTCCACGAAGTTTAATTCTTCGGGAGACAGCGAGTCTTCTGCACTCGAGTGAAGCAAATAAGCTCCCATTTTCATTTATTTATTTTTTAAACGTGTTTACTGTTTATATATTACAGATTATTCCACAAGTTGAACAAATTAAAGTTATTGAGTTTTAAAAAGACATATATAATGAAATTTAAAAAAAAAAACGATAAATTAGTATTGACTTTAATCAAAAATTGCAGAAAATGATTTTTCAACGCTGCCTGTATTTTTAACATTTGTTCAAAAAGAAAGTTATATGATTAATCCCGACCACACACACACAATAAAGTAATTATGCTCGTAATCGATAAACTTTGCTAACCGGTAAGCAAATTTTTAATCCCGGATCGATAAAAAAAATCAATTTGTGTTTTAGAAAAAAATCAGGAGATGGCATTTTGGATAGCAGCTAAATTTTCAACCATAAACAAATTCTTAAAATGGCTTTTACTATCATACATCTTGATCTTTAGAGGAAACTTTTCTCAATGGCGGCTTTAGTTCTTCGGTAACATGTTTGATTTATTTTTGTGGGGCTCTCATTTTGTCTAAGAAATATGGTAATAAAATTGCTACTAAATATATTTATTAATTACAAAAGGTATTTTTGATTACTGAATATTAAAAGTTTAATCGTATTTGAAACCTAATTAAACTTAACAAATCTTTTGCTTTATAATATTCTACATTACATTACTTTACAAAAGGCCCGGATCTATAAATTCTGGGCACCCCTGCAGCAAAACCTGTTGGGCTCCTCCCCAGAGACCGACAGTATATTTGCAACGTCAATAAGTCTTATTACTAGTTTTTTTTTTTTTTTCAATTTCTTGGACCGTTAGGCTCAAAAGGGGGCGTGTCCCCCACCCTGCACTGCGGGGTCTGCGGGTACGCTGATCCGCGACTGCTTTCCAAATATTTCGGAGAAACTCATACCGATTGTAATCACATGTGAAATAATATAGTTAAAATATTACTAAATAGGTGGCGCCGCAAGCAGAATAAAATATTTTACCCTTTCACTTTCCTTGGCTATTTCCCTTTTGCCCCACATTCTATTACCCGCGTACTAGATGTTTTACCTCGGAAGAAGGTCAATGTATTGTTTCTCCCACTACACTGTAAAAAATCTCGGAAAACTCTCTGAATATACAAAAAAGTTTTCCGTAATACACAGATTCGTACGCCCTCCGCAGTTTTCTGCGATAATCAAAAACGTTTCCCGTTTAGCAAGAAAGTAAGAGTCGACGCATGCGCAGGTGACACGGCAATTTTATAGTTCAGCAGCAAATCTAAACTGAAACTTTCGAAAGCACGCAATGAAAACAACTGCTGACTCATGTATGCGAAGTAACACTCATCAAGGGGATTAGTAGAAGTTTTGTTCCTCGCATGAATTCACTGAAGATAATGTTAAAGTCTTATATTTTCTTGCTTATGTATCGTCATGAGATTGAATTTGAAGCTATGTCACTTATTTTTAAGTACGAAGTGCAAATTCTCGACGCATGCTCGCGGAAGGAATACAAACTGAAATTAAAAACCAAATAATTGCCGAGAGGACGCCATGTAACTTCATTGCGTCGCATAACTTGTGTAGGTAATTTTTCTTGGATACTTTTCTTCTTTCTACCAAATGGGTAATTTTTGTTGGCAGAATTTTATTCTGTCATAAAAATCACCTTTTTGGTGACCAAAGCCTGCAAAAGACCACCACCGACGAATAGGTAAGTCGCTTTGCAACTCTATTACTTTAAAGAGATTTAGTTCATATAAATCTCGTTAAAAAAAACTATTTTCTTCAGTATAATTTTTTCGTTGTGAACTATTGCAATTTGAAAATATTTTACATTACATAGAACACATATTTAAAGTGCAAGTGTGTCTAGTTATATTCTATAAAATTTATGAATTGAAGATTATAAAAAAATTTAAATAAGTGTTATTGTGTACTTTGTTTTTATGTGGAAATCTCAGTTAATATTTGGCTGAACATTTATGTATCAAGCATTATGAATTAAATGTTATAATATGCAAATTGTCAGGTTTGATAGTTCGTCTTTAAGGTTGCATGTTTTCATTCTCTTGTAAACAATGTAGCTAGATTGTATGAAGTAAAAAAAAAAACTATCTCTTGTAATTAGGAACATAGTGCTTCAGTATTATCTAAATGACGATATCTCTTTAAATATTTGCATTAGCGAAACGCTTTAAATTAGTTAAATGTGTATTAATTTATTTAACAAATAAATACATATATGTATTTAAAAGTGTCTTCATTTTTTTCGTTTTACGAGCCTCAATTTTACCAAAAGCAAAAAAAAAAAAAAAAAGACTTAATAAAATAATTTTGTATTTTTACACCATATTAAAGTATTTGACTTATAATTTATATGATACTTTGATTTATAATGTATATGATACTTTGATTTATAATGTATATGATGTTGCTTTTTCAAGGGGGGGGGGGGCGCTTCATAGCATTTTATGGGTGCACCATCACTCTTATGGTGGGGGGGGGGATTCTCGTATATATGAAATGGAAAAATCATGTAATAGAGTTCAATGTTTTAATAAATAAAATATATAATGCATTTTGCGCACACTGTAAAAATAAAATCAGTAACCTATTTTGAGTAAGTATTTATATTTGTGATGAGCTGGAAAAGGGCAAGAACAGAAGAATCAACCCGAATGGTTCCAGCAGAGTGACTTGGTGTCATATTTAAATTCATCAATTTCTCTGTTGGTACTTTTCGGTACACTTTGTTCGTCAGAGAAATTGACTTGAGGTGAACGAATTCCGGAACGCGAAGGGTAGGTAAGTCCTGTCAAATTTTATCCAAAGATAAAAACTATCAAGTTTTGATATAAGATATGTTTTTAAATTCTGCATTAAAAATACAATATGTTGATAGTTTTGTCTTGAAAATATTGAGAGAAAAACTGAAGTTTAAGATTGTTTAACAAACAATCCCCACTTTTCAGAAGGTACCCCCACTCCAATTCCCCGACGATTTTGTGATTAGGAATGAAACTAGTAGATTATTTCATAATTTTTCAAAAATTTATAACTGTGCATATGTTATGCTGTTAACCATGCTATTTGTCATTAGAAATTCCAAAAAAAAAAAAAAAAATCCACGAATGATTCTAAAATTGCTTGTATTATTGCTCTTAGATATGAAAGAATTGAAACTGATATGGTATGCAATACTATAATAAAGAATTAGATTTTAGAAAAAATCACGGAAAAAGGATTCCGAAATTCTCGGAAACGTTTTTGAAAATTGTTTGGAGAATTCCGAAATACTCGGAAACGTTTTCGAAACTTTCATGAACCACAGCTGCACAGAATACTCAGAAACATTTCTGGAAATTACGGAAAGAGGATTCCGAAATACTCAGAAACGTTTCTGAAAATTACGGAAAGAGGATTCCGAAATACTCAGACACGTTTCTGGACATTACAGAAAGAGGATTCCGAAATACTCAGACACGTTTCCGGACATTTCAGAAAGAGAATTCCGAAATACTCAGAAACGTTTTCGAAAATTTCATGAACCGCAGCTGCATGATATACTCAGAAACGTTTCCGAATTTTTTTTACAGTGTATAGAAGGATCAGATTACATATATCAGAAAAAAATCGCAGACCGTGAATTTTAAAAACTTTGAGACTGTTCATTTATTTACAATTATATAAAGCATAACTTCTGATTTTCAACAAATTTAACGTGAGCATCTACAAGGCACATCAAAAGCATTGATTGTATATTTAAAAAAAAAAACTGTGAAAAGTAAACTTTATATATCGACAGTTCGAAAAAAATTCAAAGATTCTGAAGAGGAGTCGGTATCTCCTGTATACGCGTTGTGTTAAATTGCTAAAATTTTATGTACGTTTATCTCAAAAGGTTTTAATGATAGAAATTCATAATTTTCACGGAGCTGTCAACAAATATCTGAGTCTACTGAAATGAAGTTTTTAGTCAATTCCGTACATTTCATTATTTATTAAATTTTAACCAGTAGTCACTTTTTAAATGAACAAAAAAAAAAAAAAAAAAAGAGAGAGACTCTTTGATCAGAAGAGCTGCTGTTCAGGAAAACGTGTGAGTCCTATAGCAAAAATGTCACTTCAGTATAATTATGAATATATAAATAAAATTTGGTGGCATTTTCATAGTACTACGTGTCTTAGTTTTCTAGAAAAATGAACTTGAATTTTTAATTGTAACGTTTTGAGAAAATTGCGTTTGAAAGTAAAATTGTACGCATATTTTAAAAGTATTTCAATTTTAACAGAAAAAGGGAACGAACGATTTTATGAACGATTTAACTTTATGTTACTGAAAAAATAAATGTCCTGTTTCTCCTAGCCGCATTTAATTTATAATTGCTTTCTTCACACGAACCAAGCAACTGTTGTGTACAAATCATAGTATCTTTCCAATGTACTTGCTCTTACAGGTTGGATAGCCTCGACATAGTACATCTTTTAGGCGGTGGTTCTAAACCCGGGAGCACCTATCTTTGATACATTACATTCCTTGTGCAATATCGCATCGTGTGAGCCTAGAATCTGGTGAAAAACTACACTGTTAGAAAAAAAATACTCTTTTACCAGCAGTTCTCTATAGGAAAACGTGATTCCATAAACATTCCTAGTAACGATACAGTTCTTTCTTCAGTAACGTTTCTTAAGAAGTAGCTGTATCGTTTCAAGAAAAGTTTATGGAATCCCAGTTTCCTAGAGATTTTAAAGGAAAACGAGGGTTTTTCTTTTTCTTTTAGTAGTGTAAGCGGAAAAAATTTTCCACGCCCCCATGATCATTAGTGCCTTAATAGTGGGACATGGAAGACTAGGTGCTAAATCAGGGAATCGCATTAGGTTGGCAATAGGCAATGATTTGTATTATTTTGACTTTTGTTTTTGAATTCAAATAATTATACTCAGGGCCGATCCTAAGGTATCGGCCGCCCGTGTGCAAAGACTTAATGTACCGCCCCAGAAGAGTAATTCGCATGTTTTGACTAATACTTAACGCCCAAATAAATCATTCTTCGAATTTCTGTATCAAGTTCTAATCAAAAAAAAAAAAAAAACAAAAAGGATGAATTTATGTTAAAAGTTAGAAAACTTTTATAGTTAAAAACTCCTTAGGTACAATTTATCTTTGAAGAAAGTAATAGGTATCGATTTAGAGATTAAACTATTGAATCACATTAAAATTGTCAATGAGAAAATGACATCAAAATTGGAGTAAAAGGAAGTCATGTGATGCACACATCAGCTCGTTTTTACTTAAAATATGTTTTCATTGTTTAAGGTCAATGAAAGCTTGGGAGGCTGGGTGAAGCATTAGTGGCCTTTAGAAGGCATCCTTTCATGCTTCGGGGGAGGGGGGGGGATTTTCGTCATTGCCCCTCCCCTGTATCCAATGCCTGATTACCAGTTCTGTCACAAATTTTGCAACCAAATGAAGCATGTGTGTAAAGAGTTGATATTAATGGATAATGAAGCAACACAATGTGCCCTAACATTTCATTTTTCTTAATATGCCATGCTGTTGGAAAACTGGCACTTACTTTGATAATTGAACATTTAAAATTCAGCATATTTATTCGACTTATGTTATCTTAGGAGAAATTTTTGGGCAATTTTGCTTGATTAAAAGAACTATATAATGCGGCCTGCGGCCGCCCCTTGCTTTGGCCGCCCTTGTGCGGTGCACACTCTGCACACCTGCTAGGATCGGCCCTGATTATACTCTACTTTGTTTTGTATTTCCTTCTTTTCTTGCATTTTATTTTCCCATTTTTCTCTGCATATGTGCGCACACAATATATTGTGTTTGACTATATAACATTTCATTAAAAAATTCAATTTGAAATTTGGTCATCTGAAATGAGAAATAAATGAGTTAGTTATTGCAAAAAATTCTTCTCTCTCCGTTAGAATGGTTGTTTTCCACTCTATCAAGCGTCATCCTGTCTTCTTCACGTGTTGCGAATAATGAGAACACAAGAAATTAAATTCTACTCAGGCTTTAAACTTAAATCGGATTACTTGATTGCATTAATTAATCTTACACTTAAGACGGGAAATTATTATCATTTCTTAAGACACTTTGTCGCCAGCCGGACAGATGCCGTCGTGTTTGGCAGATGGCAATAAGTGGGACATCTTATATTTGACTGCATTTTAATGATTAATTGTGGTCTTAAGATGTTTGATTAAAAGCAAACATTCCGAGGCTAAATAATATAGGTCAGATTTTTATATTCAATGTAACGAGTACAATTAAAAGATAGTTAAGTGCTTTTCCTAGTTTTTTTTTTTTTTTTTTTTTTTTAAGGTACTTATTATTATAACAGCTGGAGCTTCAAACCAGCTACTTCTCAAATTGAAGTATAGTACATCATCAGGTCTCACTGGACCAAAGGCAATTCGGATAAACGAAAATCCGGATAATCCGGGTAATAAGTAAAGCACATTCTTAAATAATTAGACTTTTCTTTTACTACAGCAAAAAAGAATGCTTTGTAATTAAATTACATAGTACCGTTTCTCACAAATACTTTTATCATTTATAGTTCAGCTGCAGTGGTGTCGGACTGACAATCCAAGTACGCTATGTAGTTTATTAAATTAGGACTTTATTGTTCATTCTACGCAGGAGTTGTACGTTTGAACAAAACAAAAGCCGAGTAGTCGACATATTTATAGTTCCGTTCTTGCAATCATAACTTAAAATTATTATTTAAGTAGATATGTTTTTTTTTTAACCCTACACATTAGATTGGGATAAACGGGGACGGGATACACGAGATTCTACTGTAATGCTGTTAATATTACAGTAGAACCTCGTTGATAACTGAACCCACTCGCTGCGGGCAACGTAGAAGTCATAAAATTTGTTCATACCGTGATGTCCACTTGCATGACGTAATTCCAAAACCTTATTTTGCTATTTTATCGTTTGAATCAGCAGCGTATTTTTTTCTTTTCACTGACCACTCGTCTATTTTGCAAGCCACATAACTCCAAATTTAAGAACGAAAACGTTTCACCGAAAGTGTATCGTTTGTCCCCCCCCCCCCAAAAAAAAGCAATGAAACTCGAATTTGTCGCAACAAGTGTGAAGCAGAAGTTTTCTTTGAACATTGTTTTAAGATTTATTACACTAAGCATAATTATTTCTAACGCAATTTGTGTAAATTTAGTGTACATATATCTGTACCTCAGAACCGGACTGACGTAAGTCCAAAAATTGCAATTTTCCGTCTAATTAGTGCATTGTATATAGAAGACTATTCTACTTCGAGCATTGTAAACGTAATTCCTTTTAAAAAATCCTTTTCAATTTTTTACCAGGATTAAAAGTGTTAAGAAAATGAAACAGTCAAAGGTTTAAGGAGTAAAATATGACCCATAATGATGAAAACAAGAACAGTATATTGTTATGTATTGACATCAGAGACCGACAAAATCATTAAACCTTAGGATCCAAGAAAAAATATTAGGCGCCAGACAAACCATTCCTCAGTCAGCGTTTATAGGAAAATTCACTGTAATATGGCTTCTGAAAAATTCTTATTCTCAAAGAACTAGTCGACAAGGTGTTTTTTTTTTCTTAGTCACCCAGGTGATCCGGATTTGTCGAACCCTGTACATTGAGTTGTAGAAAACCTCCGTATTTTGAAATAAGAGACTAAATCAGAGAGTTTTAGGAAATATTTCAGCGAATCCTGCGACTGTGAATGCTGAACATTGAGGGACATTAGAAGTGTCGAAAAAAAGCAAGCGAAATTAAATGCGTTAGATTTTTTAACTGCAATGGTAAATTTGTTTTCTGTTGACAAAAGCAACTTAGGAATTCTGCGAAACAAATGACTGCAACTGTGGTAATTTCTTGTGAATAACTGAATAATACAACGAGCGTAAATGTTAATTAAATGTTGTTTTGCAACCAGAAAGTCTTCCTTATTAGCCTTATGAGTTTAGCTTTTGAATCAACACTTGATATCAAACGAAAGCTCAATCGGGATTTTCAACTAGCTTCCTGGAAACAAAAGAATTGCAGTAGTTCTATCTAGAACGGTAAGTGAATTAGATTCACTTTTAGTTTTTGAAGCTGAAATGTTGTAAATGTTACATGAAGTTTCGTGGGCTAAAAAGTACAATTCACACATTGATATGAATATATTTTTTACATTGGTATGACTATGACGGTCCTAGAGTTTCTAATCCCGAAATCTCGATCTCGAATACCGCGGGATACTGCATGATATTTTGCGGGATTAATTCCGTGGAATATCTAGTAAAATGTAGGAATGCGGAATATGTATGTAGTTAAACCATAAATGGTTAACCTTTTTTTCGAAACAGTCCTATGTAATTTTTCAACAAAGCATTGTTTTTTGCTGTAATGAAGGTTACATCTGCTAATTTAAGAATGTGCCTTGCTTAGTACCCGTTTTATTCGGATTACCCGGATTTTCGTTTTTCGGGATCGCCTTTGGTCCCCGTCAGTACGGATGAACAAGGTTGTACTGTATATTTGACTTTAAAAAGTACGGTCAAAGACCAGTGTTGTAGTGCTAATGTTTTTCTTGCCGGAACGCAAAAAAGGAGAAAAATAAATGTAAATAAAGCCATTGGTTTTAAGCTTCTTGTTACGCTAAGTGATCGATATGAGGTGCGTGTGTGGGGGAAGGGGGAGATTTTCAGAATAAAAATATTGAATCCTTTGCAATATATATGTGTAAAATTCTACATATGAACAATACTTTTCACACTGATATAAGAAAATTATTTGCTATTTATCGGTCAAACGCTATTGAAATACCGTAAAACCTGCCACATCCGGACCTGTCACATCCGGACCTCCCCATATCCGGACGGTTCGCGGAACAAATTTTCAATTTTTGAGTAAGAAAAAGTCAAAGTATTTCTTTCTTTCGAACTGTGCGACTTACGAAAGAAGAGATGAATGGCGAAATAAAATGTCTTTTTTTGCCCCCAAATGTGACATCCCTCTGTCAGCCTATGGACCAAGGTGTTATAGAATCTATAAAACGTGTCTATCGATATCGACGAAAGTTACTGACGGTTTTGATTGCTGGAATGGATGAAGGAAAAAACGTTACAGAGACTCTAAAAAAAGTGGACATGTTGGATGAGGTGATGTGGATGGCCTAAGCGTGGGACGACATAAAACCAATAACAATGATAAGGTCATGGAGGACGTTACCCAAACCATCTGATGAATCTACGGGGGAGAAACCAGAGGAAGGTAGCAATGAAACTTCCGTCGAAGACGAGATTGCTGAACTGGTAAAGAACCTGCCGGGATGTGAAAAAAGGAAGGAAGACGATGTTAACGAGTGGTTGAGTGCAGACGAACAGAACGAATTAACAGACGGCGATATATTAAACATAGTGTGCAAGAATGATGATAAAAACTCAGACAGCGAAGGGGATGAAAGCACTGACAAAAATCCGGTCGTAAACGTAATGAGCCATTCAGAGGCTTTCAAGTCGTTCGAGGCTCTGCTGTCCTACGTTCAAAGTCAAGAAGATACTTGTGCAAGTGACATGATGCTCTTAAAAAGGATGAGAGATATGGCTTCAAAAAAAAAAAAAAAAAAAACGTGTACAGTGTGGAAAGCAGCAGAAAATAACCAACTTTTTCAAAAACTAAGTAAATTTTTGTTAATACTATAACTGTGATGTGTAACTTCTTGTAAATAAATTGTGTAACCTTTTGTTTTTCTATGGAGCATATTGCATGTACATACTACTAAGTTTATAAACGTTTAAAACTTTAAATTTTGTTTATAAGAACAGAAATACAGCTTGAAAACTCTATAATACAGCTATTTTTAAGTGCGGTCTTGATATCCGGATTTTTTGATATCCGGATCGGTCTGTCGCCACATTGATCCGGATGTGGTAGGTTCTACTGTAATTGAGCGCTATTGAAAAAAAAATAATAATGCCACAGCAAATATTGATAAGTAGTTTAATGCAGCCTTTCTTTCACCGTGTAATCATTCTCATTTGGGCATTTTAAAACAGCGTTATGTATTATACGGTTTGAAAAGATTAAGTTTTAGACTTGAACAGAGTCAAATTAATCTGTTCGGAGATTTATTTTCTTTTCAAATAAAAGTACAGTGCAAACTCGTTTATCAAACTAACTGGAACCAAGGGCAATCCGGATAATTGAAAATCCTGGTAATCCGGTTAAAATGGGTAATAGGTTAAACACATTCTGGAATAAGTAGACTTTCCTTTACCACAGAAAAAGCGGTGTTTTGGTTAAAAAAAAAAGGTAAAATAAAAAAAACATTGGATCATTTCACGTAAATAGTTTATCATTTTTAGTTCAATCACTATGGTGTCGGACTGACACTACAAGTACGCCGCATTGTTTGTGAGGTGACGACAATTTATTGCACGAGTTATGCACGTGTTGTACATTTAATCGAAATAAAAAGCGAATATCTTGCTACCATATTTTAGAATCATTAAGTGCTATATATATATATATATATATATATATATATATATTTAATGTACAAATTTGATCCGGATTAACCAGAGATCCGGATAAATGGAAGCCGGATAAACAGGGTTTTAATCTAAGTATCACTTGGAATAGTATTCCGGAATGGCGTTCCAAACTACTGGACAACTATCAGAACTACATCCCTGTCGAAGACATGCTGCACACTCTGTTGGTCAATTCAGAGTTTTAAGTTCATTGCTTTTTGTTTTACAAAATAAGTTGGTAACATTCTGTAAAGCTTATTGGATAATGCGGCTGTGATAAATTGAACTATGATCTTGACAATGTTACCTTCTTCTTGGGGATTTCAGTAAACGTGCTATTGCAGCGGATTTGAGTAGGAACACTTTTGCTAAACTACAACGAAAGTAACTTAACTCAGCGCCAACTACCTTATTTCCCCTCAAACAAGAAATAATTGTCAAGATCATAGCTCAAATTATCAGAGCCGCACCATATAATCCAATGATTCAGAAGTTACTGTTTGAAAACTACTCTCGAATGTTGATTTCATGTTGTTGAAATGCCTCTTGTAACATTGTAATATTCCGTGCAATTTAGTGAATAAAAACTTGTGTGATGCTATGAAGTGAAATCGAGCGCGTTTAAACATTTTATTTTTTTGATTCACAGTTGCGGTTTTTTAATTAAAATAATTTATTTTACGTCACATTTCTTACCAGTTTGAATGTTCCTCTAAGTGGTATCATTAATTTTAATCAACGTAATCATTAATTTTAAATTGTTTTTCAATTTATTGTGTTTTAACACAGGGGTGCCCAAACTTCCATTGCCCGAGGGAAGCACCTCATATTCAGATGAATCTTGCGGTCCAGAACATTTTAAAATGTATGTGCATATGTTATTTTTTCTAGCTAACGTCGGAAAATCCGGAAAAAAAAAAAGGAAATTACAACCTGAAAATTATTGTAATCACTATTTGACTCTTATAAAATAACAAAATAAATATCGAACTAGTATGTTGTGGCCATCACGAAACTTTCTTCTATATTTTTCCTTTTTCTGATCCCTCCCCATGCTTGACGAGGAAGCAATATTCCTAACAGAAACAAAATTACACATGCAAAAACTTGACGACCATCCCAATGTCTGAATTATTGTAAAAACAAAACAAAGAGCGAAAATTGAAAGTTACTTTAAAAGCCTTACTTGAATTAATTACAAATATTTTATTTATTAACAAACATTAGTGGCAACAGTTAAAAATTTTAAATCATTGAGATAATATTTCCGATCATTTCCATACAATTAAAATCACGAGAAATACGCAGACGACAATCTATTACGATTTATCTTTCTTATTGTTGCATTAATAAAACTATTTTTATTCGCAAAAAAAAAAAAAAAAAAAAAAAAAATCAACACCTCTTGGAGCGATTGGAGTCAAAATTGAACCAAAGCCTGTTTACGTATGGATTCACATATATTCCAAATTTCAACCGGAACGTAGCATTACTTCTTGAGATAGGGCACTCACAATGGAAAAAAAGAACGGGCGATTGCGCTACCCCCTTTTTAACTGTTGACACCAAAATAAAATCAGCTCTTATACCCACTAAAGGCTACTTGTCAAAAAATTTTTGTTTGATTCCGTTCGTTATTTCTTGAGATACAGCAGTCACAATTGACGACAAAAAACGTTCTATAGCTCAACCCCCCTTTGAGTTATTGACACCAAAATTGAATCAGCACCTGCTCCTGTTAATGGCAACATATGGACCAAATTTTGTTTGATTCCGCCAGTTACTTCCTGAGGAATAGCAAGCACGCGTAACTCAAAAAACGTCCCATTGCTCCACCCCCCTTGGAGGAATTCGCGCCAAAAACTAATGGGCACAAGTTCACATACGGGCACATATGTGTACCAAATTTCGTTCGATTTCATGCGGTAGTTTTTGCTGTAGAGCGGCCACAAAAAACTGGTCACACACAGACGTGACACACATACATACACACACACATACATACATACACACACACATACATACATACACACACACACACACAGACAGACAGACATTTTCCAAAAATAGTCGAAATGGACTCAGCACACCTCAAAACATTCGAATCCGTCAAAATTCGAAATTCGAAAATTTGCACGAATCCAATACTTTCTTCTATATATTAGATATAGAAGAAAGTAAAAATTAATAAAAATCGGAAAGTAGGGTATTGAGATGGGAAAAAATGTCTGTCGGTCTGTCTGTCTGTCCCCCCTAATAACTTTTGAATGAAAAGTGATTCGAACAAACTTTTTTTTTCGAAAGATCTCGGCGAGGACACCTTATTCCCATATTTCACTTTTTGATTTGAACTATTTTTTGTTCAATTTTGAACTGTTCAAAAAAACTTAACATTAGCGCTTACGGGGAAATTCAAAGCAATTGCGAACTGTAAGGCGAATTTGCTTCAAACAAACTTTGTAGGAAAAGGCTTTTGATGAAAAACTTGTATATAAAATATCTTTTTGATTTGAACAATTTTCCGTTCAATTTTGAACAGTTCAAATCCCTTAACATTAGCACCTACGGAGAAACTGAAAGTCAATGTAGATTCTGTACTTGAAAGCGGATTTATTTCAAACAAATTTTGTTGGAAATAGCTCTTGACGCCAAACTCCAGACTCCGACTCCGAGAATTTAGGGGCACCTGACTCCGAATCCGACTCCTGTGCCCGACAATTAATCGGACTCCGAAATTTATACACGGAGGACAAATGACTGACTCCGATTCTTGGATATTCGTCTCCGACTCCTTTATCGTAAAATGAGATTGACTCTGACTCCGCAGCTATGGTTTTAACTGTGAAATAATTATTGTTGATATGATTTCTTTTTATTTTCACGCTAAAGTTTTAATTTAGGTATTCAGTTTTCAGCGAATTCGCAACTCTAACGAACTATAGGGGGCACTACAGTCACTGACTAATGGCGGACTTGAAAACTAAAACAAACGCACATGGTAACGAAGAAAATGCTAAAAGTGTTGTGATTTTTGTTCGTACGTATGATTTTTTCGCTTTATTCTTTTTAAATTAATTTTCAAAGTCCTGTGGATATTCTGGCCCACGTAGAAAGAAATGAGAATTCAAGAAGCATTACTAAACGTCAAAGATTAATGCAAACTACGTAGTTCGTAGTTCTAAGCAGCTATTTCCACGATGTTGAATTCGATATTTATCAATTCTTGATAAAACTAAATAATAATTGTGGCCTGACAAGAATAACAATTAATGCTTGAAAATTCAATATGACATTACAAATTATTATCGAAAAAAGATGATACTTTTTTGCCTTGCTTGGCTAGCGCTTATTGTTTTGCATTTGTAGCTGAGTTATTTCTCTCGAATTTCCGAATCGGTTAATTTAAAATTTTTCTGTTTCAATTTTTCTAATTTCTGAGTTACGATTTAATTGTGTCATGTTATGCGAATCAGCAACAAAATTCTCACGAATATATGGTGGTAGTTTTCTTTTCAGTTGATTGACCATTATTTCTTTTTACTTATCGAATTCTGTAATCTTACTATACCATTTTATTCCACTCATGATAAAAATTTAAAATGGTTCAACTAAAAACGCGAAATCTCGCCAAGGATACTTAGCTCGCACAATACTAAAACTATAACCCTAAAGAAATTTGGCGAAACCTTTCAGCTGAGAATAAAAGCAACAAAATAAATTCTTTCTCGGTTAAACATTTTTCATTTCGCTCTACGATAATATATTCACGAAAAAATTTTGCATACTGTCTATTCCAACTAAATGCTGCTGTAAAATATGGTTTGTTACATTAATTTAAGATTTAAAAAAAAAACCC
The DNA here is from genome assembly GCF_026930045.1 of Uloborus diversus. Classification (NCBI taxonomy): domain Eukaryota; kingdom Metazoa; phylum Arthropoda; class Arachnida; order Araneae; family Uloboridae; genus Uloborus; species Uloborus diversus. The sequence goes on along the minus strand of NC_072734.1, from coordinate 30,535,090 downwards.
ATATTCTTACAAATTCACACAAAACAATAAAATTTTTACCTGGTATAACGTTATCCAAGTTTGTTAATCCAGAGTTTTTTGGTGTTTACGGGCTTTCACCATTTCTCAATCAAATCACTTTTTAGAGGGAAATAATGAAAACTAACATTATTTTGAGGAGCTCGAACACTTTCTGTTGCTGAAAGCAATCCAAGACACATCGATTGCGTTAATAAATACTCAGAACAAACTGCCTATGTTTAAATCAACAGACTTACGGGGAACGCAATGTGGCAATGTTTTAGTTTTTCCGGCAGTTTTGTAAATCACCGCAAGATAGCGTATTCGAGCGCTGGAGTTGCGAATAAACTCGAATTCATTTATGTTTCTACATAAAAATATGCGCAGACGATTTTTTTTAAATTTATTTATTTATTTATTTATTTTTGACAATGAAGAGTATTTCTTTAAGTTGACATTTTATTGTTTTTATTTATTTTGGTAAGTGCATTAATTCATTTAAAATTATTTTTGGTAACAGGGAAAAAAAAAACGATTTTTTTTTATATGATGTATTTATTTTAATGAGCTTATTAATTTTAATTATTATTTCTTCATTTTGAAAGCTGTTAAACAGTGTTGGGCATTAATCAACTAAATCCTCTATCCACTAAAGTAATCTGACTCCCATTTAGTTCAGAGCTAATATTTTAAAAATTTAATTCAATTGCAGACGAAGATTAACGTTAATTTAAACTAACTCGTTAGTTGACTAAAAAAACTAATTTAGTTCAGATTGATTTAGTTCAGATTAAATTAATCAGATTAAATTAATCAGATTGAATTAAGTCAAACTAATTTAATCAGATTGATTTAGGCAACTAATGTAATCAGATGAAATTTCGTCAGATTAAAATTTATACTAAATCTAATCAGATTGAAAAATATCTACACTGTTAAAACTACAGATTGCGTTTGGATTCTTTAAGGGGTTCCTTTCTCTTCTCCCCCCCAATGAATATTAAGTAGCTCCTAATGTGTTACGGGGGGGGACATTGGGGGTTGGGGGCTTCCCCCCTTACCGATTAAAGACCTTAAAAAATCAATAATATTTAAAAACACCCCCTTTGGAGTGACGAAGTTTGCGACATGACCCACACTACCCCCCCCCCATTTGGTACACAATACTGCTTTTGGTCTTCCTTATCTTTATCTTCTTTATCTTTACTAATAATAAAGCTGAAAGTCTCTCTGTCGGGAGGATGTCTGTAGGATGTCTGGGTCTCTGTGACGCGAATAGCGCCTAGACCGTTCGGCCGATTTTCATGAAATTTGGCACAAAGTTAGTTTGTAGCATGGGGGTGTGCACCTCGAAGCGATTTTTCAAAAATTCAATTTTATGAATTTTCTATTAAAATTTTAAGGCCATTTTCATATGATCTTCACTAATAATATAGCTGAAATTCTCTCTGTCCGGAGGATGTCTGGATGTCTGTAGGATGTCTAAATGTCTGGATCTCTGTGACGTGCATAGCGCCTAGACCGTTCGGCCGATTTTCATGAAATTTGGCACAAAGTTAGTTTGTTGCATAGTGGTGTGCACCTCGAAGCGATTTTTCGAAATTCGATTTTGTTCTTTTTCTATTCCAATTTTAAGCCCATTTTTCACAGAAATTTAATAAAATGGGAAAGAATTTGTTCTGAAAATTATCTTTCTTTATCTTTCTTTTCTTTACTTCTTTATCTTTCTCCTTTTATTTTCTTTTTAAATAACAAACCTGAAAGTCTCTCTGTATGGATGTTTGGATCTCTGTGACGCGCATAGCGCCTAGACCGTTCAGCCGATTTTCATGAAATTTGACACACAATTAGTTTGAAGCATGGGGGTGTGCACCTCTAAGCGATTTTTCGAAAATTCCATTTTATTAATTTTCTATTAAAATTTTAAGCCCTTTTTCACAATCTTTAATAATAATAAAGCTGAAATTCTCTCTGTCCGGAGGATGTCTTGATGTCTGGATCTTTGTGACGCGCATAGCGCCTAGACCGTTCGGCCGATTTTCATGAAATTTGACACACAGTTAGTTTGTTGCATAGTGGTGTGCACCTTGAAGCGATTTTTCGAAAATTCGATTTTGTTCTTTTTCTATTCCAATTTTAAGCCCATTTTTCACAGAAATTTAATAAAATGGGAAAGAATTTGTTCTGAAAATTATCTTTCTTTATCTTTCTTTTCTTTACTTCTTTATCTTTCTCCTTTTCCTTTCTTTTTAAATAACAAACCTGAAAGTCTCTCTGTATGGATGTTTGGATCTCTGTGACGCGCATACTGCCTAGACCGTTCAGCCGATTTTCATGAAATTTGACACACAATTAGTTTGAAGCATGGGGGTGTGCACCTCGAAGCGATTTTACGAAAATTCGATTTTATTAATTTTTTATTAAAATTTTAAGCCCTTTTTCACATAATCTTTACTAATAATAAAGCTGGAAGTCTCTCTGTCTGGAGGATGTGTGGATGTCTGAATCGCTGTGACGCGCATAGCGCTTAGACTGTTCGGCCGATTTTCATGAAATTTGGCAAAGTTAGTTTGTATCATGGGGGTGTGCACCTCGAAGCGATTTTTCGAAAATTCGATGTGGTTATTTTTCTATTCCGATTTTAGGAACAAAATTATCATAAGATGGACGAGATTACCATAACGTGGAACCATAACATGGGCATAAGCCAATTGGCGATAAAAATTCACCATACATTATTTGTAAATATACAGGCGGACCAAAATACCTTTTAATTTTCTATTACGGGCAAAAGCCGTGCGGGTACCACTAGTACTAGGAATAAAGGCTTGATTTTTTTTCATATCCAAATAGCCGATGCCTATTCCCTATTGCAGTTACTTATATGAGGGGATGCCCCCCTCTCAAAAAGAAATTCACTCCACTCAAATTACGGGGAGTGGTTAAAAAACGCGAAAATTTTCCAAAAACAAACCTTAAAATTTTGAAGTCTGCGCCACCCGCCCCACTAATTCCCCCCCTCCCTGTAGGCCACACCACTTCTGATCTTATTCGAATAAAATGCTTGAATTTTTTTATCCAGATGGCCGATGCTTGTTCTGTTTCAAAGTAACTTACTTAAGGGGATACCCCCCTTAGATTGAACCCCCCTCCAAATTACGGGGGAAGGGGGCTCCTCCCAAAAAAACATAATAACAAATTTTTTTCAAAAACAAGCGCTAAAAATTTTAAGTTGGAACCAACTTCTCCACTGACCACGCCCCCCCCCCCCCCCCCCCCGTAGACCACACTGCTTCTGGTTTTATTGGAATAAAATGTTTGATTTTTTTAAATCCAGATGGCTGATGCATGGTCTGTTTCTGAGTAACTTACGTAAGGGGATACCCCTCCTTAAATAAGAAAGTCCCTCATATTCTGGGGGGCTCCCCCACCTTCAAGAAACCTATTAAAACACGAAAATTTTTCAAAAACAAACCTTACAAATTTGAAGTCGGCGCCACGGACCCCGTTAGTCTGGATCAGCGGATAATCCGGCTCGATCGATTTGACCGATTTCCCTTTACATTTAAAGAGCGATCGTCAAAATTTTCGTAATAATTATTTATTTAACCCTCTCACGGGCAAGACCGTGTTACGTCGTTGATTGAGTTCCCTTTTCTTCGCAATGCAACTTTTGAATCAATTTGTTTTACTCGATAGGGAAAAAATTGAACTGTCACAGGAGAAGATTACAGACTGTGTAATAACAAAGTAGACATGTTTACTGTTTATTTGTAATTCTATGTGTTTCCTTTTAAGGTGATTTTCAGTGAGTTTGTTTTATTTTGCTTTGTTTTTTTCATTCTCCGGATTTTCGATATTCCGGATTGGGTCGGATTCCAATTAATTCAAATTATCGAGGTTCTACTGTAATGCCCCCCCCCCCCCAAAAAAAAAAAAAAAAAATTTCAAAAAGATTATTACATTTTCTCATGGTTTCGATATTTTTTTGTATTTTTCAAGCAAACGTTCAAAATTTTCCCCGCGGTGTGGGGGGGAGCGGGTCCTGACCTTCATGACCCCTCTTTGTATCTGCAATTGACATACACTTGGACATAAAAATATACATCTGTACACCAATATACTCGGGATAACAAGTTACACTTATATACTCGTATATACACGTATTTACTTGTGTTTGCACGTACTTTGATGTACATACACGTGGCAAATACAAAATTAGTGTGTAAACGTATATACTCGGATTAACACGTTTACATACGTGTATACACCCACATACTCGTATATACACGTACTTACTCGTATATACACGCATTAACTCGTGTATGCATCATAAATATGTATTTTAACTTACAAACACAAATGTACGTCTGTACACGAGTATACTCGGGTTAAACAAGTATCTACACGCATATTCTCGTCTGTACACGTACATACTCGAAAATACAAGTATTTTTTCTTATATGCACGCATGAATATATATATATATACACGTTTAAAAGCTAATTTACCTCCTTACACGAGTACACTTGGGGTAACATGTATCTATACGCATATTCTCGTGTGTACAAGTGCACACTCGTATATATACGTATTTACTCGTGTAAAAAAGCATAAATATGCATATACGCGTAGAAATACAAATGTACCATTGTACACGAGTATACTCAGATTAAACACGTATCTTTACGTCTTTTCTCGTGTGAAATCGCACTTACTCGTTTGTACACGTATTTTCTCGTATATGCATGCATAAATATGTATATAAACGTTTAAATACAAATTTACCTTTGTACGCGAGTTTAGTCGGGTTAACACGTATCCATACACAAATTCTAGTATGTACACGAACATACTCGTATATACAAGTATTTACTCGTGTTTGCACACATAAATAAGTATACATGATGTTTCAGTACAGCGTTTGCATACTTTCAGGGCAGATACAGTGCACCTAGACGCGATAGTGACGACACAAAGCGTAAGATAGGGCACGATTAAGAGGAGAAAACATGTTTATTATTTTTAATGCAGCAAAAATACTGGTAAGATTTGTCTGGTGCATACAACAGATGTTGCTACGTAAACCGAAGCATCAGATGACGGTGCATGCGCACTCGTGGTTTTTATTCCACCAGGAAGTCCGGGACCCGCCCGGTATTTTTGCTAAATTTCGATATTACCGGCGGGGTCTTAATTTCGAACACCTTCTTTGATGATGATCGTTGGCCCCTTTATTTTCTTTTTCCTTAGTTTTTTGCTGTACTAAAGATTCTGAACATGTTCTCTTTTCTTATTCGTGTTTTGTCTTTTTGGTGATTGGTGTTGTCACTACCTCGCCAGGAAAGCGTTTCCGACCATGCATTGCTATGTGTTTCCCCCCGTCTAGGTGTACTCTATCTGCCCTGAAAGTCTGTAAACGCTGTACTGATAAACATTGTTACACTTAGAAGTTTGAATATAAATCCGGCACTAATAGACTCGGGAAATACGAATTTATACGTAAAATTTCGTGTCTACACTTACAAACTCGTATATACACGTATTTACTTCTGTTTGCACGTAGAGATACAAAATTCCTGTAGACACGAATATACTCAGGTTAACACGTACAGCTCCGTATATACACGTACACACACGTATATACACGTACTTACTCGTATATACACGTACTAACTCGTGTATGCACGCATAAATATGTATTTTAACCAAAAATACAAATGTACCTCTCTACTCGAGTATACTCGGGTTAAACACGTATCTATACGCATATTCTTGTACGTGCACTTACATACTCGTATGTACTTGTATTTTCTCACGTATGCACGCATAAAAATGTATATGCAATCTTAAATACAAATGTACCTCTACACACGAGTATACTCGGTGTAACATTTATCTATACGCATATTCTCGTGTAAATACAACGACCTCTACACACGAGTATACTCGGTGTAACATTTATCTATGCGCATATACTCGTGTGAATACGTCCTTACTCGTATTCTCTTATATGCACGCATAAATATGTATATACAAAGCAAATTTCTCTGTACACGAGTATATTCGGGGTAACAAGTATCTATACACATATTCTCTCGTGTGTTCACGTACATACTCGTTTATACACGCATTTATTTATGTATAAACGCACAAATATGCATATACACATAGAAATACAAATGTACCATTGTACACGAGTATACTCGGGCTAAAAAAAAGAACCTAGAAATCTATTCTTGCTTGTACACGAACTTACTCGAATATACACGTATTTTCTCGTATATGCATGCATAAATATGTATATATACGTTTAAATACAAATTTACCTCTGTTCACGAGTATACTCGGATTAACACGTATCCATACGTATATTCCTTTGTGTACACGTATATACTCGTGTATACATGTATTTACTCGTGTATGCACAAATAAATTTGTACATACATTTAGAAATTAAACATATCTCCGTGTACGAATATACTCGGGATAACACGTATTTATACGTATAAACTCGTGTTTACAAATATGTATCGTATATACACATATTTACTTGTGTTCACACGTACTTGTAGGTATATACACGTAGAAATACAAAATTCCTGTATACACGAATATCGTCGAGTCAACACGTATATACACGTATATGCACAAAAATACTTGTATATACACGTACTTACTCGTATATACACATATAACTCGTGTATGCACACATAAATATGTATTTTAACGTACAAGTACAAATGTATCTCTGTACACGAGTATACTCGGGTTAAACACGTATCTATACGCATATTCTCGTGCGTACATGAACATACTCGTATATACTTGTCTTTTCTCGTATATGCACGCATAAAAGTGCATGTACTAGATTAAATACGAATTCACCTCTGTGCACGAGTATACTCGGGTTAACACGTATCTATATGCATATTCTCGTGTGTAATCGAACATACTTGTATATACACGTACTTTCTCGTATATGCACGCTTAAATATGTATATAAACGTAGAAATACAAATGTACCTCTTTACACGAGTATACTCGTGGTAACACATATCTATACGCATATTCTCATGTGCACACGTATATACACGTATCTTCGCTTGTGTGCACGCATAAATATGTATATACACAATTAAAAGCAAATTTACCTCTGTACACGAGTATACTCGGGGTAACACGTATCTATACTCATAATCGTGTGTACACGTACATACTCGTATATACACGTATTTACTCCTTTATAAACGCATAAATATGCACATACACGTAGAAATACAAATGTGCCATGTTACACGAGTATACTCGGGTTAAACACGTATCTATAAGACTATTATCATGTGTGCACGGACTTACTCGTGTATGCACGTATTTTCTCGTATATGCATGCATCGATATGTAAATACACGTTTAAATAGAAATTTACCTCTGTACACTAGTATACTCGGGGTAACACGTATGTATAAGTATATTCTCGTGTGTACATGAACATACTTGTATATACACGTACCTTCTCGTATATGCACGCTTAAATATGTATATAAACGTAGAAATACAAATGTACCTCTTTACACGAGTATACTCGGAGTAACAAGTATCTATACGCATATTCTCATGTGTACACGTATATACACGTATCTTAGCTTGTGTGTACGCATAAATATATATATATACACAATTAAAAGCAAATTTACCTCTGTACACGAGTATACTCGGGGGTAACACGTATCTATACGCATAATCGTGTGTACACGTACATACTCGTATATACACGTATTTACTCGCTTATAAACGCATAAATATGCACATACACGTAGAAATACAAATGTGCCATCTTACACGAGTATACTCGGGTTAAACACGTATCTATAAGCCTATTGTCGTGTGTGCACGTACTTACTCGTATATACACGTATTTTCTCGTATATGCCTGCATAAATATGTATATTCACGTTTAAATAGAAATGTACCTCTTTACACGAGTATATTCGGGGTAACACATATCTCTAAGCATATTCTCGTGTGTGCACGAACATACTTGTATATACACGTACTTTCTCGTATACGCACGCTGGAATATGACGTAGAAATACAAATGTACCTTTTTACACGAGTATACTCGGGGTAACACGTAGCTAGACGCATATTCTCATGTGTACACGTACATACTCGTATATACACGTATTTACTGGTGTATGCACACATAAATATGTATATTTACTTAAAATTTCAAATATACCTCCGTACACGAACATACGCGGGATAACACGTTTATATACGTATATACCCGCACGTAGTCGTATGTACACGCATTAACTCGTGTATGCTTGCATAAATATATTATATATACACGTAGAAATACAAATGTGCCTCTGTTCATGTGATATTTATATTTTACAAATTTAATCTGAATTAAAAAAGTAATCAAATCAATTTGATTACTTTTAATCTGATTACTTTTAGTCTGACTAAATTCAATCTGATTAATTTAATCTGAACTAAATCAATCTGAACTAAATTAGTTTTTTTAGTCAACTAACGAGTTAGTTTAAACTAACGTTAATCTTCGTCTGCAATTGAATTAAATTTTTAAAATATTAGTCTGAACTAAATGGGAGTCAGATTACTTTAGTCAACTAATCAATCAATTACAAATTTAGTTGATTTTTTTAGTTGATGCCCAACACTGCTGTTAAAGAATTTTTTTTTAATAGAAAAAAGTGTATTAGCTGCTTTGTTTAAAAGGTGCTGCTATTTTATTTATTATTTTTTTTATTATAACTAGTTGACCCGTGCGGAACTCCGCACTGTGCTTCGGTTCGTTTCATAAGGTATTTCGCTCTTTAAGAATTTCAAAGGAAGAACATTATGAAGAAGAACCGAAAAAAAAGTAAGCGCAGAAGAGAAGGCATGTAATTTAAAGACATCAGTAACAAAACTTCGTTAAATACAACGTTGTGATAATTTGATCATCGCTCACCTTTTGGTCGTACATATTTTCATTTCAAACATAAATATCATTAAATGTGTGGCTGAGTAGTGATTCGTGAAAAAGCAATAATTGTGCATGTAAAAAACACAGGTTGTGGCAAATACAGTCGTGCCCATGTGAGCATCTGATGTTAAAAAAAGAAATATTAAAGAGATATTTATTGGCACGGATTCGAATTGACGCCCTTCTGATTAACAGCCCGACACCCCAACAAACCTAGCAATTTCGCCTTTCTTTTCGAAAGTTATTCATTGAAGGAATGCGTAGTAAAAAACAGCAAAAAAGCTTTTTGCCAAAAAAAAAAAAAATAATTATAAGATTATGCTTCTATGTTTTGTCATTAACCAGCATGATACGATTTAAAATTATTCGAAAAGCATGGAATTTGATTAAAGAATGACGAAGATCTCACGTAGCGATTGAAATAAACATTTTAAAGAAGTAATAAATTAGATTGAAAATAAGGGTTTTTATCTTTGAATATTGAACTATTTCACATAGAAGGTTGCTTTATGAGTTACGGCTTAAATGCCCGCACATGTTTCTCTTTTAATCGAACACTTAAAATTCAAAACCAAAACCAGTTGAACTGAGTCCGTTTTTTAAGTGTAATTTTTCGAACGTAGACAAAATGTATTTTTTTTTCAGCAGAAAGCAGAGGAGTAGAAAATGATTTCTTGCTAATGAAGTTGATAATAATTTTAATGCTTTATATCGTATTCGCGGGAATAAAAAATTAAAGGTTTACTGGGTGAAACACGTAGTTTTAATTTGGCGTAGTATTTTTTCATTTGTACAAAAGGTTGAACACTGCTATTAGAAACATCTACATTTCAGCATACAATGAAAATGTTTTTCTGCACAAAAAAGATTTCCTTTAGGTAAATCTAATACTTTTTTATGCTTACATTATGCTGAGTGATCTGGATGTAGTCAAAGCTTAAAAAAAAGGAAAAACACTCTTCGATTAACAGTCAACTTATCCGAATGATAACTGTAGCCTGCATAAAGGAGTCGAAACACCAAGTAGCATTCCCACTGCATTTATTTTATTACGTTTGTATGTTATGAGTACATGTAATGCGTAATACTAAAATAAATTTGATATTCTTTCGGGCAGCTCAAACTTGCCCGAAGTTCAGATAGTTTATAGCCGAACGCTCTACCGAAAAAAACTTATCAATTTAGCCGAACAACTAAGTCCAGTGCTTTTAAGTTTTATTAAAATATGAACACACACACAGGCTTTTTTTTTTTTTTTTGCCGAAAGCGACGTAAAAAATGGAAAATTGCATTAGAACTTTGCTTTCAAAAAATGCATAAGAACTACAGGCAGCATCAAGGTTTTGAAACAGCAAGGGGCGTTTTCGAAATTTGATTTTTCGACCGTAAGTCTATTTTTCTTCATTAGCCAGCCTGATAAGTTTTAAAATGAGAAGGGAATAATATATAAGATAAGATATTGAAGAAACATTTTTTTATTCTTGAAAATTTTTACAATTTGTTTCCGCAGGCTGCTTGAATAGTTGTGACTTAGATGGCAGCATGTGTTCATCATTTAACAGCACGGTTAAAATACAAAACAAATTGAACTATGCTCTTTTTTAAGCGTAGCTTTTCGAATGTAGTAAAAATGTGATAAGCTATTTGTTTTTTTTTTTTTTGTTTTTGTTTTTTTTTTTTGCAAAAAGAAGAAAATATATATTTTACCCTTCAAATTGAGGTAGTGATTTTTTTATTTGTACAAAGCGTCAAAAACTCATTAGAAGAATATATATTTCAATATACGATTTATTATTTTTTTCTGAACAAAAAACAATTCTATTGTAGTCTGAAATCTTAAACCTGTTACTTATATTTTCGCTTACATTATGCTTTAATTTTCTTACCAGAGCCAAAGCTTAAAAAGAAAAAAAAAAAAAAAAACGTACAATTCCGAAGTAATTTAGCACAATGTCAATTCAAGTTTTCATATCAGCAAGGAGCGTTTCCTTCTCATTTATTCTAATCCTTCATAGTTGTTATTCACTTAATTAAGTGTTCATGTAATGCGCGATATTTCTCTAATTTTTTTGTTGCAGACTGTCCGGACGTGGGCCCGAACACGCATTCTCTTGGTTACGAAGAGAACGCTCTGCTGATCAAGCTATTCAGCTCTGTCGGTCATAGCGCAAATTAAAGTTAACCGAAAACCTCATTCTGGTTCTTTAAAACAGGTTTTTCGGCTGAAAAAAACAATTTTTAGACCGTGGGTCTATTTTTCGTCAGTAGCCAGCTCCATAAGCTTTAAAATAAGGCGTAAATCAAAGAAATCGATCAAGAATTGAGGAAAATCTGGCGTAGAAACCAAAAACAGGCTACAGTAATAATATATAAGGATTTGTTTATTTTTATTTATTTATTTTTTTAAATTTTATTAACGCATCTAATTTTTTTAGATTGTTGAGGAATATTTTATTCCTAGAAATTAGCTTAAAATATTAAAAAAATATGTTTGAAACAATTTGCGATTTTAGCTATTTTTGAGAATCAGGTATTAGAAAGTAGTATGGGTATACGGTAAAGTAGGCTCGTATAGTTCTAGACGGAACCTCTTGTGGGTAATTTGACAACAGATAAAATCTAAAGCGTGATTGAAATCCCAGCAACGTTTGGCAAAGCTAGACTAGTTTAATTGTTGCTTTTTTGCATAATTTTGATGCTCTTTCAAGTGAAATAGTGAGGACGCTGAAAACTTCCGGATGAATTCGTCTTCCGGTATGTTACTAAATTACAAATATAATGTATGTTTAGCGCTAAGTACGAACCGAAAACCGTAAAAAAATACATATATACACTTAAACCTGTTTTTATGCGGTGGATAAGGACCGCATGAAAAAAGTCTCACGTAGAAAATTACCCAAAAAACTTACGAAATATAACTAGGGATTGCTTTTTTTAAACATAATGAAAATAAACTAAGTGATGATGAATTTGCCGAATCGTTAGATAAAATTTCCCGAATAAGAAAATTTCTGAGAGGTCACAGTGATTTCACATTGGGGTGCTCCTGTCGTCACTTGGAAGATACTTCCTCGCACTTGTTTTATAAATAATTTCGTCAATTGAGTCCCAATCTGATTGAAATTTTAATGTACCGCGCAAAAAATAAAAAAATAAATAAAAATTAAAATTAAAAAAAAACAAGACACACAATTAAAAGAAATTGAATGTATCTATAAAGGTTTCAGACACGTATTTCGGTGCTCCCTTTTCAGTGAATAAAAAGCTTATGTGTTTTTGCATTGAAAAAGGAGTTTCATATATAATTCCGGAACAAGTGTCTGATATTCTTATTACTGACTACTGTTCCGAGGTATTTATGCAACTTTTACACTGTTCTTACACTAAAAAACACTCGGAAACGTTTCTGAATATATGAGGCAACTATGCTTCTTATAATTTTCAGAAACGGTTTTGAGTATTTCGGAAACCTCCTTCTATACATTTCACAAACGCTTTTTACGTATTCTGGAAAACTTTTCTGACAATATTCGGAAACCTTGTCATAGTTATTAAAAAAAAAATAAAAAAAATCTTAAAGCAATAGTAAAATTTAGTAGAATTCGTATAGCGTTTAGATGTGCACCTCCCGTTTTTCGACGAAGTTATCTGTTTTAATAGGGCACTTTACTCGTGTTTTTCAGAAAATTAATGTTTATTTCAAGTCGCTTTGTGCATAATGCAAGGCGATGTATCTTTAAGGTTTCTGTCGCATACTGTTTGAAATTTAGCGCCAAAAGCTAACTGCCGAATTACGTGTCAATCTGGTTTTATTAGTGATATTTAACAAAACTTTCATAGAAAAAATGCAAAACATTGTTCATATTAATTCAGAGGATGTTTACACATTTTTAGAACGGTTTTGATGGAGGTGTTTACAAAAGAAAATATTTTGGGAAGAAAACAACTGGAAATAGCTTATAATCGGAAATAAAAACTATCATCTGCTACATTCAGGCCTTTTTATTCTTTCAAAATATCGTATGTAAGCAACTTCTAGATAGAAGGATACCTTTTCTCGTTTTCCAAGGAGAACTAACCTTATTCTAATTAATTCTCGGTATCAAACGGGCTAATGTTTGCATCATATGACTTCTGTTTACAGCAATTTATTGATAATAGTGCCTTGGAGTAAGCACGGAAGCACTTTAGATATTTTCAGCCCTAATTCGTCACGAACCGATGCAAAAAAAAAAGCGTTTTACAGACATTAATTTTCCCAATATCGGCAGTTTTAACGTTTTTCAATGGACAACTCTCTAAATATCGCCAATAACGCCAAATTGAAACCAGATTCGAAAAAATAATTTGTTGCGCCAAATTTGTCAACAACATGGTAATATATCGCCAACCTGGCGATCAAAACTGGGCGATATAAGCCAAGTGTTCGCCAAATTATAACATCACTTGATTTTGTATTGAAATTAAGACTGATTTTTCCCCAAAAAGGTGTAAAAGACCCCTTTTGGAACATCCGAATACAACCGACAGGAGAGGTGCACATCTAGACCCCACTCGAAGTCTACATACCAAATTTCAACACTCTACGACATACCGTTTTAGAGTTATGCGAGATACGTACATATATACGCACATACAGACGTCACGAGAAAACTCGTGGTGATTCAATCGAGGACGGTCAAAATGGATATTTCGGGCATCCATATGTTCTTAGGCATATATATGCACGTACGGTACGGTCGGCAAAACCACTCAACATTTTTTCGGGGATGAGTAAAATGCAAAATTATGCCGAAATTTGAGGGGTTTTTTGCGTATACAATATTTTCTTTACAATGTGAAAGGAAGTAAAAACGGTGTGAAACGCATGGAATAGATATTTCTGCAGAACTGTTTCAAAAATTTCTAAAGTGAGGTTACTGATAATAACTGAAAATCCACCGGAGCAGAAATCAATTGCAAACTCTTTAAACCCTTTTGTAGTAACATTAAGTAAAATAATGAACAAACATAAAAACTTAAAAACCTAATAAACGTAATAATCACCGTCTTTTGCCTGGGCATGTGACTCAACGCAAGACATGCTGCAGAATCCTGAACAAAAATTACTCAGGAGGCGATAAATGTAAACATGTCATGACCGTTGATGAAATGTGGGTTTGCCTAAATGATTGAACCAATGAGGTGAAATGATTGAATCATCCGAAATGATCCATTTACAATTGCAAACGCAGAGAAAAAAAATGTCCACATTTGGTTCCGAGGGATTTATTATTGTCGCAAGTTTCTCTTACAATGAGAATTTTAAAATGATAAGATAGGGAAAATGTTAAAGTCAACTCATTATATTGTCCTGAGAATGTTTTACCTCCGATATTTAAAGAAGAAATTCCACTTTTTTTTTTACCCAAACTGTTTTCAGTCTGAAACTGCACTAAGACAACAGTCATATCTTGAAAACTGCCTGTGCAGATCATGAAAAAATGTAACTTGATACAAGTATTGAGTAGATACCTTTTCAATATATTCCTGCAAAGTCCCCTGATATTTCTCTTGTGAAGTTTATTTGGTTTGCTGAAAAGAGCTCTCTCTAAACGTAACCCGAAAGCATTGATGGACTTCTGAAAAATGTAGAAAAGAATGGCGAGCCACGCCTCTAGATATGCTACAAAAAAACCTTTTATCATGGAAAGCGCGATGAAAACTTTTAGTTCAGAGACAAGGTTATTAGATTGAATATTTAAAAAAAAATCTCTGCATTTTAAATAAGAAAAAAATGGCCCTGAAATCGTACTAAAAATGTGTTAACACCCTCTGTGCTCTGAATCTCTGTAAAAATGTCTTTCCTACATCGGTTCACAATAAACTGGGAAGTGTAAAAGTATTGAAGTAAAATATTTTTCTGCTCGCTGTGTAGTACTTAGTATTCTATTTTTTTTTCTCTTTAGTTTTTGTTATAGTGATTTCAGATTTCCGATTTCATAAAAATTGACAAGTTTCTTAAATATTGCAAGTGCTGCCGTTGGTTTTTTTAAGCGTACTGCTGGAAAACATTCTGAGAATTCATGAAAAAAAAAAACTAAAAAATTCATTTATAAAAACTTCTATCGCGCGTACTTGAGAACACGCAGTAATACCTATTAATTTATTGAAAGTAGTCTAACATCTGTCATATTTTTTAAGTTGTTAAAAATAGGGTAAAAGCAAAAGAAGTCTGCTTTTTAAGAGCTCGATTGCTGGTAACTACAAATTAAAAAAATTAATACGACAATAAAAACATTGTAAAACTTTGGACTGTGTATTTCTGATGCTAATTATCTTAATTGTTTCAGAAACAACAATATTTATATTTTTAAAATAAAGCAATTTTTAATGTAAGCGAATGCTCCAGTGTCGGCCTTCTAGAAAATCGATAATCGAAATCTAGTTCTCGGCCATGTGTAACCCAGTGGTCGGCCGTTTCATTTATATCAATCTTATGGGATAAAAGGGATTGAATTTTTATAAAATTGAATACGAACTTAAAACACATGATTATACTTGCAAAAGTATTTACTAAAGTATACTAAAGTATTTGCAGGATAGTTCTAAATTATTGATACCTTTGGGGGATTGCTTATATATGTAATATCGTATATAACTTTTTAAAAAATATTAAAACCACCGAGCACTTGTTATCTAACATCTATCTATGTATAGTGAATTATATTGATTTTTTAAATAAAATAATGCCTGAACGATAAAGAAATTGATGAATGTTGATCATAATTATATGATCTTCAGTTATTAAGATCATATTTGAGTGCAGTAGATTCATAAAGTTACATTGTTTCTTGACATTCAAAAAACCACGTTTTTTTTCCTGAGCAATCACGATTGTTAATTCTTTTCACTTGACTGTCCTTGGCGTTGTGGTTTCTTTTTCAACCCCAGTTTCTCCCAGGAGCGATTCCTCCCGGTAGCCGCTGCTCCTGGTCGGTGGCATCCCTGTCCCACACACACGCACGCTCATACACATGCACACTCACACACGTACACACACGCCAACATGCACACACACAGGTCTGCGCACACACACAAGCTTACACAACTATACACACGTAACCACCCAAGAGAAGGGGCAGGCTTGGAGGGACCAGGGCTGTTTCTCTAAACAAATGAGTAGGTTAGTAACCAATGAGCAGGGTCCTGTCGCAACTCGTGATTGCGAAAAACATAATTTGAGTTCAAAATTTCAGAATTCAAATTATTTATTTATTTATTTTATTTATTTATTTATTTATTTTGTGTCACAACCGTAACCACACATTTTGTAGATTTTTTTACAACTTCCGCTAATGATCTCGAACTAATGTTCGATGGTAATTTTGCTGTACATGAACTTCGTCATTTTTGAGACGTATATCTGTATGTGTAGGGAATAGACGCCATCGCCTAGGAATCGTCCCACTCCCGGTGGCCGGTGGACAGTAGAATGCGCAGAGTTACGTTTTATGCTTACGTTTAGTCTTGAATGTATGCAAGCGTTTTGTAACCATGGTGACGAAAATTAATCCTCATAATAAATATTAAAAACAACGAACTAAACTTATTCTTGTCTTCATGGTAGTCTACAAAATCAGAGCAACATCAACTTTGGTCAGGTGAGGATAATAATAAATTCGTGCTTGCTCAAAAATTATACGAAAACCCTTGATATACGATTTTTCTCCTCAGTATCACAGAAGCATCGTATTTCCAGGGAGAATAAGAACGGGAACGCAGAAACAGTCGCAGGAATGCATCACGACCGTTTTAGAGATATTCCCCGACGTGCTGTATCCCTTTCCTGATATCGCTGGACTCCACTGGAATCTCGTTACAACAAATATCAATACAGCGAAATATTCGTTTCAACGAAATAAACGTTCAATCCCGATTCAATTTCCATCGTTTTGCTTAAATTCCATTGCAACCAAAATCCCGTAATAAAGAACAAAATTTGCGGTTTTTTGAAGTCCGTTGTAACGAGATTTCACTGACAGAGTTGGGGGCATTATTAAAATAAGTTTAGCATTGTGTCAAACTTGTTTCCTTGTGTGAAATCTGCAATCGTTTTTTTTTTTTTTTTTTTTTTCAAAAGAAAAACACACATTATGGTAAAAATATATATAAAGTCAAGTCACCATCTTTGGAACAATACTCTGATTTGGAATATTTTGGGATATTGTTTCGAGTACTCCTATGCCTATTAATATTTTATCCGTAAGAAATAAATGGTGTTTTAGGGTAAATTAATTGTTATTTTTGAGGCTGTGTGAGTTAAATTTTGATGCTTCAGCTTTATGGACAAGTTTAATTATTTTGAAAGTTTCAACAAAATATGCGATTCTTAAATAAGAAAATAACTTTGGTTGTTACGTTAATTGAACAACATTGGTTTGAATTTTTATTCCACTACTTTTCTCACGTATGTGCTTGGGCACTATTTGTGCATACTCATTTCTTTCTAGCAAATTCAATTTAGTTTATTTATGCATAAGTTTTTAAGAATGCAAAAATCGAAACTTGGGGCACTGTCTTAAATTTGGGTCAAAGACAAGTCTAAGAAATGTCTACTGTCGACAAAGTAAAGAATTTAAAGAAAACGTCTGTAGTTAAAATAAAATATAAGATAAAAAATAATGAAGATCCTTCTGAGGATGTTAAATGTGCAATACCATTTCTGGACGGTGAATTAGGGGGGGGGGGTAGAATTGTCATTAGTAAAGAAACTGGATTCTATCGATGAACAAAAGACATTTCTCCAAAGTGTACTAATAAAGATGAATCTCAAAGTATAGATAGGGGCCATTTTTCTTTGTTGTTGAGTTTCACGTAAAATCCTCATATATACAGGGTGTATTGGTACAGCGTTTACAGACTTTCAGGGTTTATAGAGTACACCGAAGCAACCGAAGCACGTAAGCCGAAGCATCAGATGACGGTGCATGCGAACACGCGTTTTTTTTTTTTTTTTTTTGTTACGCTCAATGTGCCGGAGATGTGAGGTATACATCATGTCCCGGGGTCGTAATTTTGAACGCCCACTTTGATGACGATCGTTGGCTCCTTCATGTTCTTTTTTCTTAGTTTTCTGCTGTACTAAGGATAATAAATATGTTTTCTTCTCTTATTCGTGTCTTGCCTTTTTGGTGATTTGTGTCATCACTACTGCATCAGGAAAGCGTTTCCAACCATGCATTGCTATGTGGTTTCCCATCGTCTAGGTGTACTCTGTCTGTCCTGAAAGTCTGTAAACACTGTACTGATACACCCTATATAATAGTCAAAATCACTGATCAAGTAAAGCTGACGTCACCAAAAATGAAACTCCCTCGATAGCTTGCGAGACGGCATCATTTGATTGTTGCCCTATCCCTTAAAATTCAATAGTTTATTTATAAATATACCCGCACGGCTTGAAATTAAAAGGTCATTTGGTTCGCCTATGTATTTACAAATAATGGTTGATGAATTTCTCGCCAATTTGCTATGTTAGTTTGCTCACCCATGGTCGCATATGGTAATTCGCTCTTCCATGTTATGGTAATTTGCTAGTCCACGCTATGGTAATTTGTTCGTCCACGTTATGATAATTTGCTCGATAAAATGCTCTGAAAATTGGAATAGAAAAGGAACAAAATCGAATTCTCGAAAAAACCCCATGCTACATACTAATTTTGTGCCAAATTTTCAAACTGTCTAGGCACTATGCGCGTAACAGACAAATATCCAGAGATACAGACTTTCAGCTTTATTATTAGTAAAGATTGGATAATATTGTTTAACAGCTTTTGAGAAGCAGAGAAGTGATTGTTTTAACAAGACAGAAACTAGATCCATTAAGCAACTGCTTTGTTGGTCAGACATTGAATAAAAATAACTTGGCGGTTCGTTTTAGTTCAGGAAATTGTGGCAATGATGCATTTTTTCCCAATCAATTCTAAACACTTCTCTCTCATATGTATCTATTTGGACACCTCACATTTTATGGGAAATCTTTCTAATAAAGAAGTAATTTGCACCCGTCATACCATGACGAGTGATTTTCTAGTGAAGGCATCAAAATGAATGTGAAGAAAGGGGGTGGTTGTCGGAATAGTTATCAGAGTGAGGAGCAAAGAGAAATAAAAATGAACGTTATGAGTAGCTAAGATCTTAACAAATGCTTTAATGTTTTTCCATGAAGAGAAAAATGCGGAAACGTTACAAAATGTAGAAAGTAGGGGAGACAATAACTGTATTCAGAAATAATTCTACATACTCAAATTGGTAAAAAGTGTACAAAACTGGATTGTTTCCACCTAAAGTTATTTTTTCCTTATTTAGTTGTAAAATAAACTTCTGTAAAATAATTGGTAACCTGCGTTGCTCTCTATTGTTACACACGCAGGCCACATTGTCTTTGGTCCCAGTTAGTCCGGATAAGCGATGCTGTACCGTGTTTTAGATTATTAAGTTTCCGAGAGAGAGAGAGAGAGCATTGGGTGAGTTTGATTCTTAAAAGAGCACTGTCGTTATACTTAGGTTAAGAACTGCAAAAATAATGAAGCTTTATTGCTGATTGCTAGCAAAAAAACAACTTAGTAAGAGAAAAGTTGTGAAATTTACACCTTTAAAAGGCAGTCAAAATATTCACTTCCTCGGAACGATTGGAACTGAAAAATTTATGAAAGCACCAATTTAAAACGATTGCAATACTTTTTAAAAATTGAAAGTACGTTCTTTATTTGAGAAAACTCTTAGAAAATCACATTTCATGTGTAATCCGTGTTCCATTTGCTATTGATGAACTTTAATATATGCGCGGTCCCGCTTCTC
Organism: Uloborus diversus; assembly: GCF_026930045.1. NCBI lineage: Eukaryota > Metazoa > Arthropoda > Arachnida > Araneae > Uloboridae > Uloborus > Uloborus diversus. The sequence continues at coordinate 30,515,250 of NC_072734.1, read as the reverse complement.
GTTCTGTGGCTCTTTGCAATTACCATTGTGGCAGGCGTCGATTTTTCAAAATTTCAACACTCGCCTGCCGATAAATTGCGTTTTGTTTTACTATTTATATTTACGTAGATGAGATATTATTCATGAAGCGTAATTATGCAGGTGTTTCGTCTAGACTGAACTGATCACTTTTTGTTGCGCATCGCCTAGAAGATGGTCCGTGAGAAAATGACCTCCAAAAGAAGCATTCGATCTCTTGGGTGCCCACAGGTTTGGATTACGATTTGTTTATTATTAGCACAAATTACTGCATCTCAGTCTTTTTCGGGAGCAGATTGCTTCGGACTTTGAAAAGTTCGTCGACTTTTGGTTTTGCTGAAATTGTACTGTTCAGGAGAAATGACTCTAGATGATATAATTTGTTAGATACGTTTTGCATTAGCAGAGATGGTGGATTTTTTTCTCCACTGTAATTTTCTTCTTGAAAAAAATTGCTTAATTTTTTCTTTATTTTGTCAAAATTTACCACTTGTTTATCTGAAAACTTCGCTAGATGGATTTAGCTTAAAACTCAGTGAAACTAACTATTCCTGGCTATTGCGATTGATTTATTACTGGCACAAATTACTGCTGCGCTGTTTAGGAGAAATGACTCTATATTATGTTCGTGAAATACATCGCCAGCTCAGTGTTTCGCACTCTTGACTTCCTTAAGAGATTTTCCATCTCCAGCTCAGTCACTTTCCTGTGCCGGGCTGATGAGTGCTAATAAGCACGAAACTGCAGTCCTCGGCTGGAAATGACTGAGCTGGCGGTGTATTTCACGTATTTCTGCTTTAGCCCTGGCTAATGGGTGGTAATTTACTCTATATTATGTTGTTTGTTAAATTCGTTTTTCATTTGTAGAGATGTTGGATAGAGTTTTTTTCATAGTAATTTTATTCATACCGTTGTTTGATAAAGAATTTACGTTATTTTTCATTATTTTGGCAAACATTATCACTTGTTTATTGGAAAACTTTGCAAGGTAGATTTCAGCTTAAATTGCACTATTCTTGGCTGTTATGCAACGCGAATATGTTGACCATTTATTGTATTTTTTCTCCTCAAAACGAGATAGTTCAAAAGAAGCATAATTAGTCTTCAGGTGCTCACAAGTTTGGTTTGCGATTGGTTTATTGTTAGCACAATTTACTACATCTGAGTCTTTTTTGAGAGAAGATTGCTTTGGGCTCTTTGGAGACTTTGTGTTAGCAAATATTGTGCTGTTCAGGAGAAATAACTCTAAATGAATGATGCTGTTTGTCAAAAGAGGCAGTGAGAAGCAAAGGGAAGGAAATGGACTTTTGAGAAAAATGCGTTTGAAGTTCAGATGCTAAGCTAAATTTTCATTGATATTTTTCTCTAAATCATACTGTATAGCAGCACTTATCAGGGCTACTATAGTACTATTTCTTGCCCCATTACATAGGAGAGACTCCCCTATCGTACTGGTTATCTTCAAAATTTTGAATTTGGCACTTACCATCCCTTGCTTCTCACTGCCACAAATGTGTTTAGCATTCAGAGAGATTGTGGATGTTTTTTTTTCCACAGATGTACTTTTGTTCCTTCTCGTAAATTTTATAGCATTCTTTATCATTATTTTGGCAAAAATTGCAAATGGTTCACTTGAGAACTATGAAGAGTTTTCTTTACTAATAATAAATCTGAAAGTATCTCTGTCTGGATGTCCGGAGGATGTCTGGATCTCTGTGACGCGCATAGCGCCTAGACCGTTCGGCCGATTTTCATGAAATTTGGCACAAAGTTAGTTTGTAGCATGGGGCTGTGCACCTCAAAGCGATTTTTCGAAAATTCGATGTGGTTCTTTTTCTATTCCAATTTTAAGAACAAAATTATCATAAGATGGACGAGTAAATTACGAAATTATCATAACGTGGAACAGTAACATGGGTACAAGCCAATTGGTGAGAAAATTCACCATACATTATTTGTAAATATACATCATAAATATACATCATATCACATCACACCCGAGGGTTCCCTGTTCCTATTGCAAGTATACAGGGGAACCAAAAGACATTTTAATTTTTCTATTACGGGCAAAGCCCTGTGGGTACCACTAGTAGTTGAATATTCACAAAAACTATTCTTGTTAATTATGCCGCACTAGAAGGTGACCATACCTCCCGTTATGAGCAGAACAGTCCCATTTTCACGTAGTGTGTCCCATTAAAGTCCTATATAAGTTGTGAGACGCTGAAATGCTCTGTTTTCTGAAGTGAAAGAATGAAACACGCCGTGTTTCAATCGTAAGTCATTGGGTTGAATTGTTTAAAAGAATTTTCGCATCAATTCGAATTTGTATCATGCAAAATTTCGCATGTTACTGATTACATTTTGTTTTCCCGTCCCCTGATGCACCCGTAGAGAAGACATTTTCGCCTTACCGTCATAAGACTATAGCTGGGACAAACCTAACTTGGTAACATTGTGAAGGTTACGCAGATCTTAATCAGAGCATTTCGACGCTCCCAGGTTAGGTTTGCCCCAACTATAGGAAGTTCTTTGATGAAACGTGTGTTAAAACTGATAAAAAAGTAAGTTACAGGACATATTTCTGTTTTACCCAACAAAATACCTGACCCAAGATACAGTCCGCGAAAGATGATACCCTGTGTACCATTTCTCACTTGCGACTTTCGACAAAATTTTTAAAGTGCTTTAGCGCCGCAAAAGTGCACGATATTTTGTTGCCGTTTTTTTATATTGAAATTGAAAAAAAAATTTTGAAACGAATTGCACCGTTTGAAAATATGTAAACGTTTTCTTCCACAAAGTTTCAGAAAAAAAATTAACTTTTAAATTTTTTCAAAAACGCCAATTTTAAAACTTTTAATTATTATTTTTTACTTCTGATTAGAATTATTGAGTAGAAATATCTCTGAAAAAGAAAGCTTTTCCCTTGGGTTGAACAAGTTTTAGAAGCATTTGGAAAAAAATAAGAATTTTTGAGGAACTCTGAAAGTATGTAAAGACAGACTTGAAAATTTAAAAATTTTGTTTAGTTGCAAGTGACGGATAGATACATTTCGTTATGTAGTGAAATTTTGATTTATAGTTGCTACTTTATCCAATATTTTTATTTTTACGAAAACAAGAAGACAAGCATTTGTTACTACGCTAAAATGTCCAGTGCGGAGAAAAGAGTCGGTGCTAAGGTTTCGACAGGCAAATCGTCGAATAATTGCCTTCTTGTTTTCATAAAAAGTAACATTTTTAGACGAAGTGGCACAAGAAATGAAAATGTGACTACATAACAAAATCAAAAGCGTTTACTAGTCTCTAGCAATAATTTTTTTTTTATATTTTTGAAGTCTCCCTTTATATGTGCAGAATTCCTTTAAAAAATAAAAAAAATAATAAAAATAACCTCATCTTTTTAAAAAATGCTATTAAAACCGGTTAAAGTTAAAAGTAGAAGTTCTCCTTTTAAGGAAATGTAGTACTCAATCATACAAATCAACAGTAAAATTTCTGAAATGGGTGCTTTTGAAAAAAATAAATAAAACATGAGTTTTATTATTTACTTATTTTCTCAAAAAGCTTTTGCAAGAAGTTTTTGAACCCATATTTCCAAAGAGTCCATATTGTTTCAAGGACAAAATAATCTTTCAAACTGAAAAAAGCAAAAAATTTCGTGCACCGTTCCGGAGACAAATATTTTTGTCAAAAATCGCAAGTTAGAAATGGCACACATGGGTGGTCAGTCTTTGGTGGCCTATATCTCGAGCCAAGAATTTCTTTTTCAATTTGAGAAAAATAAAAATATACCTGCAACACCTTTTTTTTTTAAATAAATTTTATCATACATTAAATTCAATAAGTTCCGGGACTATGAAAGTAGATTTCTTCTTTGCCTTCCTGAATTGACATAGACTATGTCATATGAATAATTTCAGGCCTTGCGAAAAAGGCGTTTGACAATCGTAGCTCAAAGCAATGTTGATTATAAAAGTAAATGGTATAAAGCCATTGCAAGAGTTTCATTTTTATCTAAATCACCATATGGGCAAAACTGGGGAAATTTATTTAGTCGCCAAAGGCCGGTAATAACAATATCGTTTTTTGAGCAATCACGATTGCTTATTGCTTTCATTTGACTGTTTTGATGTCCTATCATTTTATTTTCTCACCGCCACCCTCCGTACCATCACCGTGGACCGGCCGCCTCACGATGCTGCTCCTATAGCGAAAGTCGTCTCCAGGTTGCGTCAATATCCTACACTTACACGCATACATACACGCACGTGCAAACAAACACGTACACACGCATACATACACCTACACACATACGCAAACGCATACATACACCTACACACATACGCAAACGCATACATACACCTACACACATACATACACACATACATACACCTACACACATACACAAACACATACATACACCTACACACATACACAAACACATACACACACGCATACATACAGGCACCTACACATACACACACCTACACACTACTACCGACATACTCATGCCTACACACGCATACACATTTCCCCCCACCACCACAAACACTCATACACACAACTGCCCACACACTCATACCTGCACACAGGCACAAACACACACGCCTACATACACACACACACACTGGTGATTGCGAAAAACATAATTTGAATTTCAGATGTCAAAATTCAAATTAATTTTAATTTTTTTTTCTTTTTTTTTTTTGAGCAATCACGATTGCTTATTGCTTTCATTTGACTGTTTTTGGCGTCCTATCATTTTATTTTCCCACTGCCAACCTCCACACCATCACCGTCGACCGGCTCCTCACGACGGCCAGCGAAAGCCGTCTCCAGGTTGTATTCATGTCCTTCACACACGCGCATACATACACAATTACACACACACGTACACACACATACACCTACACACATTCACAAACACACACGCATACATACAGACACCTACACATACACACAACTACCCACACATTCATGCCTGCACACAGACACAAACACATATGCTTGCATACACATACCCCCCACACACACACACATTCATACACACAATTACCCACACACTTATGCCAGCACACAGACACAAACACACATGCCTACACACACATACACATACCCTCTTCACACAAACACACATACCCCACACACACAAACACATACGCCTACATACACACACTCGTGATTGCGAAAAACATAATTTGAATTCAAGATGTCAATTCAAATTATTATTTTTTTTGCCACTTTTTTTCCTAGTAGTGGGCACATTTTTTTTTCAAACGCCATTAGCTAAACGATATATGTATATATATTTTAATATTGAGGTTAATAAACCTAAATACATTAATTTGTGTGACTAATTGCTCACAATAGTTATGAATAATAAATTATGTAGTTCATAAAGGTTGCATCTCGATTTTGGTCGATATAATAGAACCAAATACGGGTCTCTTTTACACTTCAAAGTGATTAATTAATTTTTTGTGGTGGTGACTGGTTGGTGATTTTCTTTGATTTTTAACAACCACTTTTTCCATTTAGTCTCCTGTGGCTGTTGGTGACTGCTATTTTTCCCCTTTAACACGTTGAACGCCTCGGACTGGCGAGGCCTGATCGGAAAGTACAGCCGGTGCGGCGTGGTGTTCAACTTGTTTAATCAGCACTAAATACACTTTATTAAACTTGCAGATTTTAAAATACTATGCTACATCAATGCTTTTCTTTTTTTTCATTTCTGCTATTATTAGTCAGAAGTATAAAAAATAAAAATGTGCGGGTTTTTTTACGCATAAAGATGACCAAAATTATTAAGTGTCTCGTTTTGTGGAAAAAAATAAATAGTTACTTTAAGCGTACAAGAAATATTGATAGAGATTTAACGCAATAAAGGCGGAATTCATTGATTTACCGAGATTGTACTGGAAATAAAGCTTTTAAAAAGCGAGTATAGAATAACTCCTTATTGCTTCAGTTTAACAAATACTACACTGCTGTGATCAGATAAAGGGCGCAGTCACTGCAAAATTTTTCATCGCCAATTTTCTGCGCTTTTGTTATTTATTGTAGGTTAGCTTAATTGTACAAGATTGTTTATTTGGTCTTCGCTGGGGGGTAAAAGCGCGAAACAAACGTTTAATTCCAACATTTCACTATTGGTAGTTATGAATTCAAAACGCGTTTCTGCAAATACCACAGAAGTTGATTTCTGCAGATACTGCCGATTACCTGCCCACGGCAGTTTAACCTTTTGAATACACTTACCGATTTATTTACAATATCATTCTACTTCGTTGTTTCCGGTGAGAAATAGCTGTATATAATATACTCCATGAAGTAGCTTCGTTTCTTTTGCCAAATCTCATGTATGGGTCGCACTCAAAAAAATGTTATAATTACAAAATTTGATATTTAGCAAAGACATATTCTTTTTTCCGTTTTATTTACATATTTAATTATTTTTGGATAAAAGCTGCTTTTATTTATTGAATTTATTAAAATTTGTTTACTTTTTACGCGTTAAGATACTAAAGTTACTCAATTGCTCATTTAAAAAAAACAATACCTACTCTGTTAGAACTTGTTATTTATATAGATGCGTACTAATGTTAAATGTAAAATTATCTTTAATCATACAACTATTCAAACTATTCATTGGACAAATAACAGAATAGACAAACACTCTTTACGTTGTATTTACTCATTCTGCTTTTATTCTCTTAAGGCTCAACATTTTGTTTACTATTATATCCGAATAGAGCTAGAAACGGATAATTTTGTTTTTATTTGCTTAATAGTTAAAAATAATGAAGTAACACTGTAGGCACTAAATTTTAGGGAACGAATTTTTAACACTTTTTTAGCCTGACCTGAGTACGGAAAATAAATTATTAAGTTATTCGCTTATTTTTTGCACAATGATACATTCAAATGGAATAAGAAATTATCCGTAAAGTTATTCAACTTAATCGTATAATTATTTTATCATAAATGCTGTTTAACATCACCATTTGAGCTCAAAAAAGATTTCTTTTACGAAATGAAACTGTCTACTAGACACCAAATCATTTTGTTAGTTTGACCAGAAAATGATTGCAGGTATGAATAACATAAAAATAATTGGCATGGTGAAATAATAAAAAGCCTTTTTCTCAAGTATTCTGTTTTATAGACGTTTTTAATATTCTGTGCTGAACTTTATAGAAAATATTTTGCTTCTGAATTTACATTTTTCAAGAACATAAACGTATTTTATATTTAAGGAAGATCCTGTAATTAATGTTACATGTTTAAAGCACAAACTAAACTTTTGTTACTTGACATTACATTTTGCATTCCTCGAATGTTATATTTTTGGGTATTATTAAAAAGGGTATTAGCGAAGAAGAAGAAGAATCTTTAAAATAAATTGCTCGTTCTCGTTCTCAGAAAATAAACTATTTTTATGCCTGCCACCATATTGAATTAGAATAGAACTGAACTCAAATTTTCTGCAAAGATATTTTCAGTCCATAAACCAAAAAATGAGAAGCAATGCTGTTTTACGTTTTCTTCTATTGTGGAAAAAAAGGGTAAATCAGCATTTTACCGTGCTATTAAGTTAGTATGAAAAATTTTACTACAGTTGCGTATCTAAAACTACTTGCACACGTACATTTGTGATAAATTATTCGGGAAAGTTCATACGAACAAGTAATAATAATAATCAAAATAGTTATATTTTCCCTTACTGGAAAAAAAGATGTAGCATGGAATTTCATTAAAAATTCAGAGCCTATAAAGAATGTTTCTATTCTAATCTTACATTAAGACAACAAAACAACAAGCGAAGCTCCATTTAACTTTGTAATTTGTGTTTGCAGTTTTTAATTTGCCCATACGTTCTTACTCTTTATGCAATGAAACATATTCTACTTTTACGATAGTTTCTAACATAATTATGTTTTTGCTTCTTTAATATTTTTGTTCTGTGTAATTCACATATTATTTTACCATGACAAGAGTCCCGATTCTCAATTTCTTTTATGTCCGTAATCTGAAACTTGTGTGAGAAAAGCAAGGGTGCTTCAATAAAATAATTTATATAGCATCATCTATGACTGTGGTCATTGAATGATCCGCTGCCATTAATAATTTGATTAGATTAAACCTCTCTCGCGTATCTGAAGTCCGTGTTAAGAGAAAATATCTTGGACGTGTGCCAAAATTCGATTTGTCTATGGCTGCATAATTATAAGGCGTTGGTTGGAGAATTCAGATGAATATTTCGAACTTTACTACGTTTGGTTCATTGATCATTGGACACTATTAATTGGGGACTTTTATTCCTTTTGTACCCAACTTAGCAATACTTGAAAATTAGTTTTTTTTTTTTTTTAATCAGCCTGAAACAATTTTTATCAATTTTTTCACTCTGCAAACAGTTAGTTCCCTTTGAATTACTTTTTTAAGCAGTTTTCTTTTCAAGAATTCGTGATAAACCATTCGTGAGAAGAATTTAGACTTTGAATATGAAAATAACACGGCAAGAAACGCAGATGTTATTAAAATCAAGTTTGTATGAATGAAATTTTTTCCACATAATTCAGTTTGTATGACCAATAATGCTCAAAAATTAAATTTCAATCGCAATCAGACAATATATTTATAACTAAGAGTATAAAATTCCCCCCCCCCCCCCGCCCCAAAAAAAAGTAATACATAAGCTTTTAGTTTAAGGTTAATTTCTTCATTTGTCAAGTTTGCATGAAATTAATTCATGATTAAGTCTCCATTTAATTCTCCATCCTTCTTTATACAGAAAAGCACTGTAAACTATCCAGTTCGGTATTTTTACTACGGCACCATTTAGTGGTGAAGGTTATTACTAGAGATCACAAATGCATGACTGCTAAAAATAGATTCTTAGAAATTAGCAGTGTCCCAAGGTACAACCCTCTCCCCTATATAACGTTCTCAGAAAAAGAGAGAGAGACATATAGCAACAGCACAATAGCAACAAAATGAAACGATATTTTTAGTTGCAAAAACGGACTCCTTGTTACTTTTTACTTTTATTTATTGATTTATTTATCTACAATTTTTTGGAATCGACTGAGAATCTTAGATTGAGTTAAGCTTCTGGTTCGGTTTCGCTAAAAACCACTATAATTCCTGTTGTAATTGGCTTAATAGCTCCGAATAAACTTCGTCTTATAAAGAAAAATTCCCATTGTCAAATGAGATAAAAGTTACAAATGTTCGTGGAATATTTCTTCGCTGTATTATCAAATCAGTGCAAAAAGTCTAAATATGCATCTTTTTTTTCGATCTTCATTTAAATATATTTAATCGAAATCAAAAAATTATTATGTTACTAAAGAATATATAAACTTAGAATTAACCACACAAATGCTTGAATAGCAAACTATTCGGATACAAAAGTTGTTTTTCTAATTATTTTTTTTTTAAATTATAAGTTAATGTACGAATAATTTTATTTATAGATTCTAGGTCAAATCACCTCAATGAATCCTGAAAATATCATTTTTAAACAGTTATGCTATAAAACAAATTGTTCTAAACACTTTTCAAAATGATTTTACATAGTATCAGCCCTAGAAACTGCATATTGTTTGCAATATGTTTTGATATTAAAATACAGGAGAAAAAGAAAAGAAAAGAAGCCATCTGCGCAGACTAGCGTTCAAGCAGGTACGGCGTGGAGAAATGGAGCAAAGGGTGAAAGAAAGTGAAGTGGAGTTTCTGTTCAGTGATGAGGTTTCGTTCTTATTTCATATATGTGTGTGCAGAAAAATGTCGAAAATACTAACTTGAACTCAAATAATACTTCATCTAATTTTCCTAAATATTTGAAACTACAGATTATAATATTTGCTTAAAACAAAGGGTGATAGTTTAAAAATTAATTTTGTAATATTTACCATCATTTCAAGCATAGAAATTTGTATGTGTTAAAGATGCAAAACGTTTTAAAGCGTAACTTTCCAAACTAATGACCTTTTCTTTTTTCAAAAAAAAAAAAAAAAAAACCCTCAAAAACGTTTATTATTTGAAAAGTTTTAAAAGCTCAAAATTCAATATTCTATGATGCTTGCTTAGGTTCAGCCTTGAAATTATTATTTTTAACTTCATTAACTATTTACTTTATGATTGCTTTTATTCATTTTTATTTTCGACATCGATTAAAAAACTTGTCTCACCAAATAAGCAAACGACAGAGCAAGTATAGTTAAAAGCAATATAAGTATTTAAAAATGCAATGCATCAAGCTCTCTGTCTCTTTTTGTGATCCGTTTGTTTTTAATGTAGAGGGGGAAAAAAACAAGACACAACTTTTTTTCATAATTCCAGAATGCATTTTCCACACACCTATGATACTTATTAACATCCTCAGAAATGGTTTTATTCGTTACCCAGACGACCATACAATGCCTATATAATGCCTTTCTTTTTTTCTTTTTTTTTTTCAATGATTTATTTAATAAGACGCATTGATTCTTTTATGCAACGAAAGTGCTGTAAAACTAATGCAAAGAAATAACAAAAAAGTACTCACTCATATCGGGCTGACTTGAACATCTTCTATAATGAAGACAGTGACAGATCTTAAAGTGTTTGGTCAGTCACTAGTCCTAGTACCCGAACAAAGTGTCAAATTGTTTGCCGTTGCACCCTGTTCCATGACAAATCATCCTGGTACAATAGCGCCTGGAATAGACACACCTTCCCAATGCTCGGCCCTTATTCTTTTCCCTACTCTACGGAGAAAGTTCTCCTTGAACTTTTGTATCGGTGACTTTTTTCTTCGACCTTCCACACATAAGAATACTTGCAGCTTCAAATTTCGGTTTCATGTTGAAGCACTTTCATTGTTGAAGTTACTGAAAGATGCGAGTCGTTGATGTGTTAAATATGAGGTAGAATTTTGTGAAGTTTTAAGAACTCGTCTGTTGTTGTTGGGAAATGTGGAGCAAAGTGAAATAACTAAGATAACTTAGTTTTTCAAAATGAACAAATTGAAAATTTGTTTTGTTAATGAGGTGGTTTCTTTCAGTCAAAAGTACTACTTTTAGTAATTGAAATGGATAGAATGAGCAAAAAAAAAAAAAATAACATGGACCCAGAAAATACTTTTATTTTCCCAACAGTTTTTTTTTTAATTTATTTTTTTAAATGTCCAATTTTTCAAACAAGGCGTGGTCTTGATGACGTCACAGATGATGCACTTTGCCGCATCTTTCTACTACGTTTCCACATTATGATAATCAAGCAGCGAGTTAAAATTGCGCTCTACGCTTGCTATTAACCATATCGTTGCCAATACACGTGAGTAAAGATGCGAAATAAATATTTTGCACTCTGAAAATGTCAACACTGAATGGCATTTCATCATTTGTGATGTCATCGGCAGAAGCCGTAAACCATAAAAGCGATCCGATTTAAGTATTTTTTTAAAAATATTCAACGTAAACAAATGTATCAAAAAATGTTCAGATCCTATGTTTTTAAACATGTTCTTTCAGAAAAAAAAAATACTTTTAAAATTTTTGAAACGACCCCATTACAGTTGCTAACGAAATGTATTTTATAACTACTAAAACTTGCCCTGAAATATTATTTTTAATTTTTGGCATCAAATTTGTATCTTCAAAATAAAAAAGTGGAAAATGTTCACTTTATTTTCATGGGGCAAAATGAAAAATAAAACATTTTTCTATTGAAATATTTTCTATTTGGCTATGAAAAATATTTTTGATCAAATGAATCATTAAACAAAAGGATGAATGAATAAATAAAAAGATAATGAAACAATAAATAAATGAATAAACAAATAAATAAATAAATATATGAGAAAAAAATAAATGAATGAAACAAATAGTGAATGAACAAGAAAATAAGCAGAATAAATGAATAAATAAGGGAACTATTAAATGAAGGAATGTAAATGACTTAATAAATGAATATGTAAGTGATTTAATAAAAGATTGAAGAAGTAAGCGAAATGAAGTATTTCACTTTGCTCCATCCACTTTGCTCTGCATGTGCTATATGTGCTATATGTAAAAAGTATTTACGATACAAATATATTTAATATTAAATAAATATATACTCCACCGAGTATTTGTAGGCCTCAATTGTTCTTTGCAATATTCATAACAAGAACTTTATCATTTTGCAATAAAAAAAAAATATTTTTTTAGTTACAACAAAAAAACAATATGAGTATCAATTTTTGAAAATTATTTGTATTATCATTTCCTTGATTTTCAAAGGTAACTTTTTCTTGACTGGAATGGATTACTCGTGTTACTACGTAGCTAAAATATTACCAGATAGGTGACAGAGAAAATATTTCGCCATTTCGCTTTGCCCTGCTATTTTACTTTACCCCACATTTCCCTACATATCTCCTCGATAACCATCCTCAGAGCTACCGAGAGCCAAGGAAGACCCGTGGCAGTTTTTTCCCTTAGCCCACTCCCAACGGGCTTAAAATAATTATCGGAATTGCATATAGTCACGATAAAAAGGAAATGAAAATTTTTTATAACAACTTTTTGAATGAAAATATGCGTTAGGTGCAGGACATGCCTCCTTTTGAGTGAAATAGCTCTTACATGTTATTATTGAGATATTTCTGTGTTTCAAAGCAAGAATAACGTAAGCCACATATTCACTACTTTACAGGAGAGCGTAAAATCGTTTTTTTTTTTTTTTTTTTTGAATGCAAAGGTTCGGACTTGCGCTCTTTTAACACTAGTAAATAATTATAAAAGATTACTTTTTCAGAATTGCTATGTTATGGCTCAGTGCGGAAGAGGATTCCATATAAAAGTTAATAATAACCTGAAAATCACCATTTTTTGGACTAACATTAATCTGGCAGTGAGGTACAAATTTATCAAAAAACGATATTATAGGCAAAATTTTTTGAACTGACATGATTTATAAATTTGACGCCGCGTAGTACAGTGACCAGTGGTAAATGTTTCAGTTATGAAGCAGCCGGGTACAAGTTCACGAAGTGTGGAATTCTACTACCACAACAGTTTCAATTTTTTTTTCATACTGAATTTTCCTGAAATAACAAGCTTTTTTTCTATTTAAGGAAAGAGTACGAATATTGAAAAATAAAACTTATTCCTTAATTTTGATCAGCAAACTCTCATGTTTGAATAGCCTAAATAATCTCTTTAATGGGTTGATTGCCTTGATAAGGATTTTTCTACCATAAAAGTGAAAAATTAGCAAGCCATGGCCAAAGAGAGAGAGAGAGAGAGAGGTGTAGAAGAAAATTGTTGAGAAATCCAGGGCTGTCGTGCCACTGAGGAAGGAAGGAAATAATCTCTTGTATTTCGATAATAGGTATAAATATAAAATAATTCTATGAATATAAAAAATAATTTTTATGTATATCGTTTGTCCCAATCACAAAATGACCTTACGTTTCTGGGGGATGTTAACTAGAAAAACAAAATAAATGAGCTGAATGTATTAGATGAATACAGATTTTATAGATATATTTTACTGGAAAAATGTTTTATTTCCTCGCTAATACGGTGTCGTGCATCATTTAGATTCATGAAAATTTAAACATATTCTACACCAGGATTAGGGTCCCCGGATCGCACGAGAGAGGTGTTGGGTTTATTCCCGTGTCCCATGCCAAGGATCGAGAATTAATACCCATTTCGAAACCTAAACGCTTCAGAGCAATACATCCACAATTAAAACCACTCGAAATTGTTTTCAGTTCAATTGAAAAAACAACTGTACCAGGCCCGTCATTTAGGGGGTCAGGAGGGGGCAATTGCTCCTCCTGGATTTGCGAAATTAATGGGATTTAGATTTAAAAAAAAAAGGGAGTGTTTTCTGTTTTCGGATATAATTTTCAACAAATCCCTGGCATTTGGTAGCCAGTGCGACTAAAAATTAACTTGGCTTCTACCTGTTTCAAGAAAATGGAATCTTTCAGCAGCCATGTTACTCTGAATTTTTCTATAAACAAGGAGAAATAATTTTCCTAGTGCCTAAAACGTTCGCATATGTAGAATTTTCCAGTTTCTGTCGGTCTCTGATTGCAAACCTTTTCTCCCCCCCCCCCCTCAAAAATTCTAAATGATGAAAAGACACAGTACCCTCTTTTACTACACACCTTCTCTACCTTAGCTCAACAAGCAGCAAAACACCCGTTTATGGAGTCTATGCTTCGTCAAGTGTAAATCAACTTAATTTTTATTAAATTTGTTTCTTTACCTTATAGACTTAAACTGGACACATTACAGCTTGGACGATACCAAAGAATAGGATTGCATCTACACTGGTTTGAGCAAATTCTCTGCAACAAGGATATAAACTCCGATGGCATGCACAGCACATGGACACACGGCTGGTTTTCGTCTAGGATACGGTTTTGCTTCTTTGTAGATGCAATAATAAAATAACTCGATTCGAAACCACAAAGACCACCCAAGCAGTGAAAAAATTAATTTGTTTGCTCTAAACTTTCTCTCAAATACAAAACGCAAACACGTAAACTGACCGCCGACAGTAATTTAGTCATGCGCTTTCATCTTCCCTGTCGCTAGCAAAAACAAGAACCGGCATAACTACTAGTATAATCTGAGGTCGCTCTTTTCTCTCTCTTTATTTCTCTCCCACAACTTTCATTATTTTTGTTGCATATACTTTGTAGTTTTAGTCATTATTTTTCAAAAAACATTTTTTAAGCTTGAATCATAAAGCCATGAGTACATTTTTTTCTTCAACACTATTCCAATGGGGTTGTTTCCTTCAGTCAAAAGTACTACTTTTAGTCACTGAAATTGGTAGAATGAGTAAAAAAAAAAACATGACCCAGAAAATACTTTCATTTTCCCAACAGTTGTTATTTAATTAATTTTTTAAAATGTCCAATTTTGAAAACAAGGGGTGGTCTTTATGACGTCACAAATGATGCAATTTGGCGCATCTTTCTACCACATTTTATGATAATCAAGAAGCTAAAATTGCGCTCTACGCTTGCTATCAACCATATCGTTGCCAATACACGTGAGTAAACATGCGGATTAAATAATTTTCTCCGTGAATGGCAAAACTGAATAGCATTTCATCATTTGTGATGTCACACGACAGAAACGTAAAAAATAAAAACGCACCGATTTAAGTAATTTTTTTTTAAATATCAAACTAGAACAAATTATTTAAAAAATGATCAGATCCTATATTTTTAAGCATACTCTTTCAGAAAAAAAATACTTTTAAAATTTTGGAAACGACCCCATTCTGAGTCGAGCCAAAAAAAAAAAAAAAAAAAATATATATATATATATATATATATATATATATATATATATATATATATATATAAACGCAAAGAATCACTTAGTTTTACTAATTAAATGCTGTATAATTCTGTCGTGGGAAGGGTTCACGCAGTATCTACAAAAATGAGTTTTCAGATATTTCAAGAAACACATTTAGGGTTCCATACTAAAAATAAGGAAAACCTGGAATTTGACGAATTTTTTGTGTTATATTTTAAGCGGAAGCCAAATAAGAAAGCTTCTTTACTAATGGTAAAGCTGAAAGTCTATGTCTGGATCTCTGGATGTCTGTTACGCGCATAGCGCCTAGACCGTTGGGCCAATTTTTATAAAATTTGGCAAAAAATTAGTTCGTAGCCTAGGAGTGAGCACCTCGAAGCGATTTTTCGAAAATTTGATTTTGTTCTTTTTCTCTTTCAATTTTAAAAACATTTTAACGGAGTAAATCACCTTAACGTGGATGAATAAATGATCATAAAATGGACGAGCAAATTAACATAACATATTGGTGAGAAATTCATCATCTATTATTTGAAAATGTACAGATGAGCCAAATGACCTTTTAATTTTCTACTACTGGCAAAGCCGTGCGGGTATCGTTAGTGCTAGTGTATGGTAAAACTAAAATGCATTAAATGACAAAATGCAAAAAAAAAAAAAAAAGCTTAGAAATGTTTAGAAATAAATGACCGAAAAAACTAAGAGGAAATAAATTCCTCTTGAAATACTCGTAATTGAAGGAGCGTATTTTGGAGAAGATATCCATACTTATGTTCGTTTTAGCTGTTAATAACATTTATTTTTATGTCTTTACTTTATACTCTTTTAATACTTCAAACATTTTATTAGACACTTCTTCAAAGATTAACCAAAAACGCTTCATTTCGTTGCTTATTGCGTCATCATAACAGTTAACTTATTGCTGTATCAACTAGATCCACGTTGGATCAAATTAATTCATTTCAAAAAAAAAAACTAATTTGAATTCCGAAACTTTGAATTCAAATTATGTTTTTCGCAATCACGAGTTGCGACAAGACTCTACTGGTTAGAGTTATTGTTTCTAGAAATGGCTCCCCCGCCCAAGCATGTCCCTCCTCCTGGGTGCTTACGTCTATATAGTTGTGTGCGTGTGTGTGTTCGCTTACGTGTGTGCACGTAGGCGTGTGTATGTGTGTAAAGGCGTGCGCGCGTTGGCGAGTGTGTATGAGCATGCGTGTGTAGGACATGGACGCCACCGCCCAGCAAAAGTGGATTCCGGGGGACAGTGCTCAGGACCAGCCGCGCCGCCGCCGGTGGACGGTAGTGCTGCAGGCCTGGTCCAAGCTGAAAAAGAACCGGAACATCAAGGACTGTGAAGTGAGAACAATAAGCAATCGTGATTGCTCAAAAAAAATCTAAGATTTTTTTTTTCAATGAAAAATATTATTTAAGATTAAAAAATCTTACTTCAAATATTCATTACAAATGTACAAATGTCTTTAGTTTAAGAAATCCATAAGTCAAATATGATTGAAAGTAATCGTGCATATAATTACTTTATCTAGCTTTTTAAAATGATTGAAAGAAATTAACATACAAACAGCATCGAATCCGAAAGACACTGCAAAAGAAAAAAAAAAGAAAAGAAAACTGATTTCAAGAAATACCCACCATATCTACCGAACATAAGCGTTTAAAACTCAATAATAAAATAAAACCACACAAATATTTAATCAAAAAGAAATTTTAAAATCTTTATTCTCTTTATCTTTACTAATAATAAATCTGAAAGTATCTCTGTCTGGATGTCCGGAGGATGTCTGGATCTCTGTGACGCGCATAGCGCCTAGACCGTTCGGCCGATTTTCATGAAATTTGGCACAAAGTTAGTTTGTAGCATGGGGCTGTGCACCTCAAAGCGATTTTTCGAAAATTCGATGTGGTTCTTTTTCTATTCCAATTTTAAGAACAAAATTATCATAAGATGGACGAGTAAATTACGAAATTATCATAACGTGTAACCGTAACATGGGTACAATCCAACTGGGGAGAAAATTCACCATACATTATTTGTAAATATACAGGCGAACCAAAAGACCTTTTAATTTTTCTATTACGGGCAAAGCCATGCGGGTACCACTAGTCTAAAATAAAAGAACGAAAATGAATTTATATCTGCGAAAAAAGCAGACGACTGCATAAAATTCTAGAGAATACATTTTTTTGGTAACGTCCCAATGGATCACGTAGTTGCTATTTGCTAATCGCGAAGACAATAATACAAGAATCGTTAAGGCACGGCAAGTAGAAGCTGAAGGACAGCAATGAAAGATACTGGCGCAGTTCTTATCTTCGTTTTGCAATGAGTTTATGTTTTCACATAAGTGTGCATTATTTAATAGATGTTAATATGCTGAGAGATTAAAGATTTTGATGTTCGTTTATCCTGGTGGGAATTCGTGAGATTTTCCTTTCTTTCTTTTTTGAGCAATCACGATTGCTTATTGTTTTCATTTCACTGTTTTGATGTGCTATAATTTTATTTTCCTACCAGCACCCTCTGCAGCACCACCGTCAACCCGCCGCCTCACGATGCTGCTCCTATAGTGAGCAAAGTCTCTAGGTTGCGTCAATGTCCTACACTTACACGCACCTACAAAACACACAAAAACACACACACACACATATATACACCTTCACACACATACACAAACACATACACACACGCATACATACAGACACCTACACATACACACACATACACACAACTTCCACACACTCATGCCTGCACACGGACACAAACACATATGCCTACACACACATACACATTCCCCCCACACACACACAAACACTCATACACACAGCTACCCACACACTCATACCTGCACACAGACACAAACACACATGCCTACACACACACATACACATACCTCCTACACACAAACACACATACCCCCCCCCCACACACGCACATAAACACACACGCCTACATACACACACTCGTGATTGCGAAAAACATAATTTAAATTCAAGCGGTCAGAATTCAAACTAATTTTTTTTCGTAGTTGTTGTCTAATTAATTATCGTCTTTGTTCTCAAAAATTAATCAGTGGCCCAAAATCTACAAATTATAGCTATAAAAGCGAGCTCACTGTTTATGTGAATGGAAGAACAGATAAACAATGAGCAATTGTTTTTTTTTCCATTTGCATAAATAAAAGACGACGAAACAAGTGAGGAGACTATAGGAATAGTGAACAGCAACAAACTGAAAAATATAAATTCTTTTGCACAAAGTTCGAGTTTTTTAAAAATTGACTCTGAATAAAATCTTTAATGGCAGATGAAATAATAATTGCTTACTTACAGTAAAAGTATTGTTGCTTTTGAGATTATTTAAATCAGTTTATGTTAATCAACAAGCATCATTGTTGGAAACATTGAAATAAAACTGCCGTTATTATCATCAACAACGTCTCAACTTTGCCCCCTCCCCCTTCTTTTTTCTTTAAGAAGACAAAAGAGAAAATGAACTTTGCTTTCAAGAAAGCGTGCAGTAAAGAGTTAATCTGATAAGATATTTAACGAAAAATTATCTTTGTCTTTTGATTTGAAAGTAGTGGGAACACTAAACTCTCAGCTCAAATTTTAAAGCAAAATTCAGAAACCACTTTTCATTGTGGTTTGCGTCAGAAATGAAGCTACCTGCTAAATACGTGATTAATCAAAAGAATCTGTAACTTCGAAAATGTCTTTTCTCAGTCATTCGATGTCTGGAATTTTCATATCATTAACCAATGGTCTGCAAATAAAAAAATCTCTGTATAAATAGATGTTAAGTACAGTCGAACTTGCTTATAACGAGCCTTGCATTAACGAGAACCTGGATTTAGCGAGGCAATTAGAAATATTTCGTTAGTACAATGTTAAGTCTAGTGAGCATAACTCGTTTTTAACTTGTAAACCCCGCTTAAAGCGAGCAAAAGTTTTGTGATTCATAAAATTTCTATTCGAGCTTAGCTCATCCTTTTTGTCCAATTTTCCTTAACATTCCGAAGACAACCGAAAGTTAGTGATAAATCATAAATCCTGCGAACAAGCAACGACAACACTTTTGTTTTAAATTTGTGCGGTAAAGAAGTATTTAAAAATATTTTTGTGTGTTTATGTGTATGTCTCAAAAAACAATGACACTAATACAGGCCTTCGGACAGTTCAAAGCAAACTAACCAACTTCTTTGGTACTATACGTACAGAGATTGAAAAAAAGAAGAAATGAAACTATGATGAATTTATGAGGGGTTTTTCCATGAACTCGATTTTTACGAGCATTTGGTTATAGCGAACAAATATAGCAGTCCCTTTGCGCTCGTTATAAGGAAGTTCGACTGTACTCAAATTCAGAATTTTATGTTGAAATTAGCAATATATGTACGTGTGTGTGTGTGTTCCTTATATAAATCCGCATTTTACACAAAGGTCCTTTGATGCTCAGGAGTTAACATAATGGGGGGGGGATGTTCCCCTCTTTTTTTTTTAATTATGTTTTTAATTTAAGCCTGATTGTTGAACATGCGTCAGTTGACTCAACTTTTAGTTTCGAGGTAGACCGTTCAACGCCGGGTAACGCGTTAAACAAAGATATTTTATCCAAGACAAAACCGCCTTGATAAAAACATTTTTGCTGAAAATAGATGACCGATATTTTATAACAGACGGTTTTATCAATCCATTCTGGCTGAAAACTGAAGATGATCTGAAATGCAATTTTTGGTAGAGATTGAGTCTGTGTTTTAACATATTCTTGCGCCAAAAATATGAGTGATAAAATAGAAAATTATGGAGAATTATTGATTTTATTAAGTAATTTCTGACTGAAGGCAAAAAAATTGTGTGACGAATGTAGTTCTTATATTGAAAAGCGATAGCTTTGTGCAAGGTAAATTAGATAAAAATGGAACAACGTTTAAAAGCATAAAAAGGATAAAAAGTTTTTTAAAAACGCATGAATCAAGGTCATGGGAGAGTTTAAATGCGTAACCGGAAAAACATTGACCAATCAGATATCAGCGAGTGCTGAGGCAAAATATGACGTATTCTAACATGTAAAGTTGAATAAGATTGGAGAAAAATGCGGAGCAGCAAAAGACTCATTGCAAAGATTATTTAAGTTTTTATGAATGTAAAAGGATTCCAGAAAATCTAATTCACCTACTGTTGTAGGTCTGCAAATGATCTTGGCCTCCGAAAAGACAAAATTGTGCCCTGTGTCCCAACAATGTTTAACAATTGAAGATTTGTTCAGTTCCTGTTTTTTAACGTGGTTTTCATGTTCGTTCAAACGAAATTTAAGTGTACGTCTTGTCTGTCCCACGTAACCAATATTACATTGACAAGGAATGTGACATATGCCTCACCAATCAGTGGGTCTGACTTACATTCCTTGAATCGTATTGAATTTTAATCACTGATGAATATTTTGCAACAAATAGAGGGTCCAACCAGTGATTGAACAGTGGGTAATTTAAAAAAAAAATGTGGAGGCAGTGAGAAGCAAAGAGATGTTAGTGGCAGAATTTTTTAAAAAAAACGGAGAAAACCTGCACAAATGGTATAGGTGAACCTCTCCTTTGACTTGGAGCAAGAGATAGTACTAAAAGCCGTGGTAGATGCTATACTGTACAGTGATTCAGAAAAACAAATTCAATGAAAACCTACCTAAGACGTTATCTTTTAACACGTTTTACTTAAAACTTGAAAATGTCCACTTACATCCCTTCGCTTCTCACTGCTTCATATTTAATCATCATAAGGTTTTAAAAGTTGTATGATAAATGAATTGCCTACAGTATTTTTCTTCTATACCAGCGGTTCCCAACCTTTTTAGTTGTGCGACCCACCAATTTTGTAGTAAACACCCTTGAGGTCCACTGACTACTATACATTACTTGTACAGACAAAATTTACTTTCGGAAAGGGGAGAGAGTAGGATTTGCTCATAGCATTCCTTAAGTGTAAATAATATACCATATTAGGATTGAAAGTGTGTTAAAAACCAAAGTTCTGGAGATGTTAATCACCTTCTCTTCTCATGCTGCACCACGGATACTAACATACTGTACAAGAACAATTTTCAAACTAGTGTTTAAGAAAGAAAATAACTTTATTGTCATTCTC
Source organism: Uloborus diversus (assembly GCF_026930045.1). NCBI lineage: Eukaryota > Metazoa > Arthropoda > Arachnida > Araneae > Uloboridae > Uloborus > Uloborus diversus. The sequence goes on along the minus strand of NC_072734.1, from coordinate 30,493,744 downwards.
AAATAACTCGCAACATTCAGTGCATTTCTATATTATTTTTAAAAAATTTGCAATGAAAAGTTTCATTCAAATAGGTAGGTTGTCGAAAAGCCCCTCAAGTGTCTCAATTCACTCGTTAGTCAAGCCTGTTCAGCAAAGGAGAGGAGCATTTTTAACTTGAAGCTTGAAGCTAATGCTAGTTTCTTTGGCAATTTTCTTTAAAAGAATTTATGACTCATTAGATTTCATCTTCAATTGCAGGAGAAAATTCCTAAGAAATGTGAAATCCTTAATCTTAAAGTTCATTATTGGCGATGAGCCAGGAAGAGTGTTTGAGTGAATTTTGGCAAAATACGGAAATTAAGACCCCAAGATTTGTCTTGGTTCAGATTCCCGACAAGTGTCCACGGCCCAGTAATACGCTGTTCGCGGCCCACTTGTGAGCCGCAGCCCGTGGGTTGGGTACCGCTGTTCTATACCATTTCAAAACGGCATTGTCTTTGCCCATTGGTTAGACGTTCTCACGTACAGAGCTGCTGCAGCACTTTTCATTTAAATTCCAAAAAACCTGATGTAAGAATTAGTGATGTGCCGGATCCTTAAAAAAGTAGATCCGCGGATCCGGATCATTAATGTCAAGATCCGCGGATACGGATACGGATCTCAATTTTCCCCCCCAAATCAACTACCCAAGTGTAAAATTTGCTAAGGAAGGTATCCCGTCAAGGTAATGGCACTGTTTCTTCAAAAAAAGTCATCTACGGCGAAAATATAATCAAGAGTATGATTTGCTCTTTAAAGAAATCTCCGTTAAAATTGAGGGAGAGTTGGAAAGAATGAGTCAGTTTGCATTAATGCTTAAATAGAATGTGAAAAATTATTTTTAGCTTGCTCGTTAGATGTAGGATACAGGAACAAGAGCGTAAAGCTGCTTCTGTACATGCTAGAAATATTTTTTTCGCATTTTATATCAGTATAAATGCAGCGCTGACCCATTCCAACCAACTTACCCGGACCGAGGAAATAAGAGTCGAGAACACATTTACAATCAGTAAATAGAGAAGTTAGTATCACTTTTTTTGAAGGATAACTAAAATGAAGAATAACACAACCCCCCCCCCACCACCCAAATACATAACAAAAACCAATATTAAATTAAAAAAAAAAACACATGTCCCCGAGGGCCGACCTCATATGAAGATAAATTTCGCGAGTCAGAACACAGATTGTTAACAAATATGAACTGACAGCAGATAGAAATCTTAAATCATTGAGCTTTTTCATCTTGTTTTCTGACTATGAAATCGCTACTAATCACGCGTATAAAAGCTTAGAATTGCATTTAGATATTACTGAACAAGATTATAGCTCCTGCTGTATATAACTTGGAAGTTCCAAATAAATATAAAACGCAGAAAACTTCGTTCTTTCAATTAGCTTTAATATTTTTAACGTACGGGTAAGTTTTTACAATCATAATTGTGAAAAACGTTAAGTCGACTTTTAATTAATATCCCGACACTCCGGTAATTAAAGTTCTACAAAAACGAGGCTGATCTAAGCACACTTTCTTTCAGGTCAGTTTTTCAACGAAAAGAAAGAACTATCAAAATCGGTTTATCTGTTTAGGAGCTACGATGCCACAAATAGACGCACATATACACATTTTTAAAACTTATTATACCTTCCTTTTTGCGACGGGGGGTACGAATTGGCCTCGGAAATGATATCTTATAATTTAAATAGGGAATAAAATTTAATTGAAACGGAATTTGTAGTCTTTTATTCAAATATTTAAGAATTTTTAGAAAAGAAAAGATCCCCCCCGTTTAAGATCCGTCAAAAAAGTAACGTATCCGGATCCGGATACAGATTTTTATTTTCCCTCGGATATCCGCGGATACGGATACGGATATCCGGAACATCACTAGTAAGAATAATAAAAGTTCTCCAGTTTTTTGTTTTGTTTTTTGGTAATAAAAATATATTTATATCAAATGCTAAATGCTACAGATTTTGATAATATTCTGAAAATGAAATTGTGCTTAACAAAACATTTACTGCTCGAACTATTAGGGGGACCGAAAAGCAATGTAGTTTTGTTTTCTAAACATTTTTTTTTTTATTTTAAGTTTTTATTTTTAATCAACGGATGTAATTACTCTCGTAATATACAACTTTTCGCCGGGTAGTGCACAAGTTTTCAATGCCGGATAGATGAAAATTATCGGTTTTTAAGCAAGATAGGTGGAGATGGCATTTTGGGTATCGGATGAATTTTAAAGATATTTTGTCACACATAGATCAAAATAAAGAGAAATCAGATTGTGTATCATGTTCTAGAGCCACTTCTTTTCTGTTAATAAAAGTGGAAATTAATAACACTTTTTACACAATGAGACGAAAACTAGAAAATTTGGCTTGCATTCAAGATGCCATTTCCAGATATTTTGCTCCAAAAATCGATTGATTTTTATCTGTTAAGGATTGAAAATTTGTATACTAAATGTAAAAAGCTGTTGATAACGAGAATAGTTGCATCGCTGACTAAAAATGAAAACATTTAAAATTTGTTTGAAAGAACGACATTACTTTCCGGCTCCCTTAATGTGTTGCAGAAAGCTTTTGTTAATTTCATTTCACCAATGTGTAAAGAGCAAAACTGGGATGAAATTCCTTCGTTAAAATTTAATTAGCAGACTTTTCTTTGAAATAGTGATCACTTTTTTTTAAAAAACCCAAATTGATGAAGAACATTTTTTTTTTTTTTTTGTTGGAGTTTATAATCTACAATCATTGCATACATCAATAAATGTAAGTAATCTATTTTGAATAAATTAACTGATGAGGTCTACGTTGTGATGTTGGTGGAAGAAATTTCAACAACTATTTAATGCCTTTTGTAAGGACATCAATTTTTCTTTTTCTTTTTTGGTGCGGCAATCAGGTGGCGATTAACAAGTGATTTTTAATCGCCATTGTTTTTCATTTAGTCACCCTATGACCTGTGGCGACCGCTAATTTTGCCCTTTTTTAATGTGGCGATTTTTTCCACCGAGAATCTTATAAATGCAAAAACTTTAAACTTCGTGCGGTATGTTTTTACTTCGCCCGAAGTAAGCCGAAGTTAGCACGAAGATGTTGAGTTCAAGGCATAAAGTATTAAAGGGATACTAGGAAATACCGAATAGAAACTATTAGTATTGCATAGGCATAACGCGTTATACAAGAGACGGTCGACTAGTATTAATTAGGCATACTATCACAGCAAGTGTCAGTCGGAGGGCCGCTAAGCCTCGATGCTCGTCGCCGTTTCCTTAGCTACCGAAAACCGGAAAAGGAGCTATCGTCTGCGCGGGACGACACTCGAAGTGCTTCCGCGTCGCTCACTGCCCGAAAGCCGTCGACGCTGTTAAGCCTAAAAGCTGCTCGAAGGACCGATTTCCACCTGTGAGCGTAGCGGGATTTTCCGACAGACGATCTTTTTCCTCGCCGATCACCTGCGATGATTTTTTCTGATCGGTTTGACTAACAGGTGGAGTGATCATTTATAATTTGTTAAAGTAAGACAACATTCAGATTTTTCTATGTATTTGATTGGGTTGATGTCTCATTTTTTCTGCATAAAGCTCAATTTTGCTTTTAAGAGGGGAAAATATGTATCTTGTTAAATACAATATGACATTGTTATTACAGAACAATATTTGTTGTGGAAAGAGTTGAGAGTTTCTAAAACGAATATACAGGGTGTCCGAGAAGTCTTTGACACATTCCAAAATTCGGTAAAAAAAAAAAAACGAGATAGAAAGTAAAATTAAATTACATTTATTATCTCATATAGTAAAGTTTTTTTAACGTATTAATACACTTCAATGGGCCCCTTTCGTCGCACGAAGAATATCCATCCTATAATCAATTTCTGACCAAGTTCGTTGTAGCATGTTTAAGATCTAAAAGTTAAGATCTGTTATGTTTAAGATTCTGTTTAAGATCTGAAATGTTGTACACTTTGGTGGAATACACAGTGTCTTTGACGAATCCCCAAAGAAAGAAAGCGGGGGCCACTGGATGGGACCATTTCGTTCGATCCACCTGTTTGGGAATTCCCGATTTAAAAATTCCCACACCCAATTTTGCATTGCAATTTTACGCCCATTTTTGTATTTAAAAAAACTTTACTGTATGAGGTAATAAATGTAATTTAATTTTACTTTCTATCTCGTTTATTTTTTTTACCGAATTTTTGAAATGTGTCTAAGACTTCTCGGACACCCTGTATAATATTCAAGCAGCTTTGTTGAAAAATCAGTGACTCTAATGAGGAGGAAAAATTCAACTAGTCAATTTAAAAAGAAATATATCATTCATCATATTACAAATAAATAAGAGTACTCACTTATCAATATAAGTGAGAATTGTGCGGGGAAGCTCGCACTAGAGTAAGCGTTAAATTGCCGTGCTCTTGGTGAAAAATAGATTTACAGCAAAATAAATGATGATAAAAGGGCACAAAAGAAAATAATCAAAAAATAAGCAAGGTTCAAAATGGAAGCAAGGTGCAGCATCTAAAATTTTGGCCCAATTATTACAGAAAACAATTCCTCATAATAATTCGATTTTAATCTGCTTAAAATGAGTATCTGAATAAGTAATTGAACTCAAATATCGCGGTGATAATATTGATCCTTTTAAATACTTTTTAACTTCTTTTTTGAAAATTCAAATTTTTAAGTTGATAAAGTTGCTTCTATAGACCCACATATCTCACAAATATTTTTATTGATATTTTTGTGATTTTTTTAAATTAAAGACATTTTTAAAAAAATTCAGGTTGAATAATTTAAAAATGAAATAGATTATTATTTATTTATTTATTTTAAATTTGCTCTTGTTTAATATTTAGGTCTCCCGTAAATAAGGATTTCTTCAAATTGAATTTTTTATTATGAGCAAATTAATTACACTGAGAAGAATAAAAAAAAAAGCTTCTGACACTATTCCTGCTGGTTCTTATGTAAAATGACCTCCTGAATTCAAATACAACCACCACTCCCTCCCCCCCCCTCCCCATCACCTACAACTTTTCTGAAATGACGCCGTCTTATTTTTTCAGTTTTCGACAACTTCATTAACATTATTTTGATCTGGAGGAGAACAGAGCATTAAATATTAACCGTTAACTATCCTCTGAAGGGCTAGGGAGACAAAAATTTTAAAAACGTAAAAAATATAAGCATTTGTAGCAAAGAGATAGATTTTAGGGAGAGAGGGTGGAGTTCCCCCTAAAATTAGGGGAATATATATATATATATATATATATATATATATATATATATATATATATATATATATATATATATATATATATATATATATATATATATATATATATATATATATACTTTTTTTACAATATGTTTGACTTATTTTTCGATGTAAAACAGTGTATCGGCGTCACTGTAAGCCTCGTATTCGAAGATAGGTTCAAGTCGTAAAACTAAAACAAAAATAGAAAAAAGATTGGAAGTGTCGCACTTTGCATAGGAATCGCACCACAGATTTTCAGTAAAGAAACTTCCTTACAACAAATGTAAATAAGAGTGAAAAAGAAATGAGTTTAGAGAGGAGAATTAATATACATTTATATGCTGCTGGTTCTTGTGTTGAGTTTTCAGAGCCAACTCTTGTAATAATATGCTACTAGGTAATAAAAATGTTTTCCCACAGTATAATCAAAAAAGAAATCCAAATAATTTTGTTCATAAATTAACGTAAAACTTATACTAAAAATAGTTAATTAGTGAACAAATTTTTAAACCAACATTTACAAAAAAAATAATAATAATAATTAAATAAAAGTGATTTACATTTCAGTGGCAAAATGTAGCTTTAAAAAATTTTTAAACAGTATTTTATCACAAGAATAGAACATAAAAACTCAATATAAAACCAAAAAGATAAATACACATTAATTCTACGTTATAAACTTGATTTAATTTCCAATCTTAATTACATCTGTGAATGTAAACTTCCTTACGTCGCGATTCGTAACGGGAGTTAACGCTTCCAAGATCTTTTTTTTTTACAACACGAACATATTTTCGGATTTGGAGCTCATGCGGGTGAGGTCGATGCTCTGGTTTTTCACAAAAAAATAAGTGAAGAACATTGACAAATAAGTCAGAAAAAGACAGTTTTGATAACTTTTTGATCTGGGAAGGAATACCCCCATATGACCTCCAAGTTGCTACAAATGCTCATATGCTTTTGAGCTTTTCACCTCTCTAGCCCCCAGAAGAAAAAGAAAATAACGGCAATAAAATAGTCGAAAACTGAAAAAAAAAAGAAAAAAAAAAACGGTCATTTTGCACAAAAACGAGCAGGAATTGTGTTAGAAGCATTTTTCATGCCTGTCAGTGCAATTGATTTTTTCATAATGAAATATTTAACTTTTAAAAAAATCCTTGTTTTCGAGTACATGCAAGGGAGAAATAAATATCGCACAAGAGCTAAAGTTTTTTTTTCAAACAATAATGTTCAATTTCATTGTTTACATTTAGTCAACTTGATTTATTTTTTTAAGTGTCCTTTGTTTTAAAAAGAATACAGAAAAAAGGATTTTTTGATAGAAAATTATAAACTTTTGACCTCGTGTGGCATACTTAAATATGCTTTATTGAATTTTTTTGTCGTATGTGTGGGTCTGTAGGTAGGAACAAATTTTTATCAAATTTTAAATTTTGAATATCCAAGAAAGATTTTTTTGATACACCCCAGTAGGGGAGAAGTATGTACAGTGAGACAGGGATAACAGTGAGACAACAGCTATATATTTTCTGTTTGGATGTTTCCAGCCTGATGGTAAAACTTTTTAAAAGTCAAGTCGATATTTTTGTGAACAATATTGAAGAAAAAAGTTCGCTTTCATGTATCATGTAATAAAAATAACTATGTCACCATCGTTTGAACCCATTAATTGATTGTTTTTTGCTCTGTTTCTTAACTGTCAGATAATCTTTATAGACTGGTATCGATCTTACATTAGTCTATTAACTATATTATATTTTGCAATGAGAGAACAGTGAGACAGGAACAGCGAGACAGCATTAATTCGTTGCTCACTGCTTTCATGGCACTTTTATATTAAACTAGTGGCACCCGCACGGCTTTGCCCGTGGTAGAGAATTTAAAGGTCTTTTGATTCGCCTGTATATTTACAAATAATGTGTGATGAATTTCTCGAATATTGGCTTGCCCATGTTACAGTTCCATGTTTTGATACCTCGGTAAGTTACTCGTTCATCTTATGATAATTTTTCTCGGGAAAATGTTCTTAAAATTGGAATAAAAAATGAACAAAATCGAATTTTCGATAAATCGCTTCGAAGTGCACACCCCCATGCTACAAACTAATTTTGTGCCGAATTTTATGAAAATCGGCTGAACGGTTTAGGCGCTATGCGCGTCACAGAGATCCTGACAGACAGAGATCAAGACTGAGAGACTTTCAGCTTTATTATTAGTAAAGAAGTGGAGAAATTATGCATTAAATTAACTTTACTTACAACTAGTCTGTTAATGCAAATAATAATGCAATAAGTTAAAAAGCCTTACACCAGCAAAATAAGGATGCTTGAATTGAATTATGAACTTTAATGCTATATAATATCGGACAAATATTTTCTTTCGTATTTATTGTTTAGTTGCAATATGCTAAATAATATTTATTTACATTTCAAAATTTCAACATGTCCAGCAAAAATGAAGTCAGAAAAGGTATTTTGGAGATTTTCTGAGACAGCTGTTGAACTGGTAATACTCAAAGGCTAGAGTTAAAGCATTTCATCCTTATCACGTGCTGCATCAAAAGATGAAACTTTTTAATTTCATTTAAGTTCATATACAGAATAGGAACCATTTACTAATCCAGAATCATCTATCTTCATCTCAAACAAATACGCACTAGAGATCCTTACTGTGGTTCAAGACGACATGAAATTTACCTTTCAAAAGACAACAGCTCATACCAGAACCAAACGACAACAATTATTCATATTTTTCCATTTGAATTTAGATTCTTTCAATGTTCGATAATTCAAAAAATATTTGTCTCACTGTTCCCATTTACTGCGGGAACAGACAAAATTACATTTCCTTTTCATTTATTTTTCTCATTTGTGTGAATTCGTAAATTTTTCTAGATCCATTTTTATAATAGCTATTACAGTGACAAATATTGTACCATTTGAAAGAAATGGATTTCTCCGTTTTTTAATAATAAAAAATGCAATTGATTTTTCGTGTCTCAGTGTACCCACTGTTCCCCTATAAAATAGCCATTAAAATGTACTAAGTAACGTGTGACATATTTTGTTTCTTAGGGGGTTTTCGGTCCCCCCCCCCCCCCCGCCCCCAGTGTTGCCGACACAAAATTTCCTTCCCCTTTTTTTCACTTTCAATCATACCTTTTGATATATTAAAGGGGAGTTAAAATTTTAACTATCACCGAAACTGGGGATAAACCTTTTTTTCCCCTACATCTTTTTTCTCCGATTATTGAATGTATTTTCATTTTCAGCCATTTTCATTGTTCTTTCATTTTTTAAACTGTTAGTTAGTAAATTACGATTACGGGAGGACAGGCTGCAATGATACAAAATTTGTTAAGTTTGTTTCCATCCATAATCTTGAATAAGCACAAATACCACTAATATATACGTTTAATATTGTATTTTTTGATTCATACAACATTTCCATATCTTTTAAACGATATTCTTTTCCTGAAAAAAAAAAAAAAAAGGAAATATTTAACAGTGTTTCATTATGCGACAATGACAATGAAACATTCCAAATTATGCAAGAAATTTTCACCCAATCTAATTTAATTTACAAACATATCTTAATGATGTAATACTGAAAAAAAAGGAACATGTCTAAAATACATGAATAAAAAGGTGTTCAGAAATACACATTGATTGAAAAAATTATAGTCCTTGACAACAAATAAAGAAAATTCTATTAGTTTAATTTTATTGCGTTAACTTAATGAATTTTCTATCGTTTTATAAAAAAATGGACTAGTCCAATGCTTTATTGGCTTTAACTGGATGTGGTTTCAACCGTTAAAAGAAAACAGGTTTAACCCCCCTCCCGCCTCCTGGACAAAATAGGTTTTGATCATATAATAAAAACTTACTTTGACTAGGATTTGTACCAAAATGTTAATACTCAATATTTTAACAAAGAAAAAATGCTTGTGCCTAAAAAAATTTCTATTTCATAGCTATTGGAATATTTTAATGGGAATCTTTACCAGATATACGCGTTATGTTTAATTGAAAAATTGCATGTACCTTCGTCTCAAAAAGTTTCAGTGATGGAAACTTACAATTTTCAAAGTGCTTTTAAAAGATATCTAAGAGTCTACTGAAGTGAAATTTTAAGGCAATTCTTTTTATTTCATAAATTATTAAATTTCAACCCATGTTCAATTTTAAATTAAAAAAAGGACTATTTTTGACCATAAAATCAGCTGTTTAGGGAAAAGCGTGAGTGCCAAAGCAGAGAGAAATTTCCGTTCAGTATAACTATGAACAAGATGTGGTCACTCATACCCAATAAGAGTAATGAAAGTGACCGAGCACTGAATTTCAATGGCCGACTACTAGTGCATTTCCTTGTCTTAACAATAGATTAGTTTTTACAATGAAAATATTTTAAAACAATTTAGTGAATCATTGTCAGAAAGGTGTTGACTGAAGTTTTACACTATTTTTGTTGTTGCATTAGTCGCTGAAACTTACAGGTTAACAAAAATCGACAATTGATCTCTTAAATGGCCGACTGCTGAAGCATTTACCCTTTAATAGAACGAAAAACTACGTTGTAAATGCATGAATTAGCAACATATTTGTCTTTGATGGGTCACCCGACATCAGAGGAGATTTTGTCGTATAACTTTTTATTGGGTTGTCAATGGTCATGTAAATCAGTGATTTTAATCATAAATTAAATCAAATTGTTTTTTAATAAAAATCACTTGATCCGTGCAGAGCCTTCGCGCTCGAAATTTATACTGCCGTGCTAAGCATAGATGTGGTTCCTGCACATGTCGTCAGAATTGAGTTATTGTCACCGGATACTCACTCGTAATTTAGTTGACCTAACTCTCAAGTTTTTTTGGCGATTTGTGATCGCGAAATATTAAAAAAATCTATAGCAAAAAAGTGGTATATCTGCATATTTTGCCTAGTTTGCTAAAGCAATTTGAACGTAAGGGGAAAATACTAAGCCTTTAAAGTGGTATCTGAGCAGTTACCCTTTTTTTCCCCTTAGTTATTATATCGATACAACTTTTGCACCTTAGTAAAGCAGCATATTTAATAATGTTGCAGTTTTTTTGTTACAGAGTACTAAAATTAGTTTACCTTTGAATAGTTGATATAGGTCGATAATAAAAGCTCATACAATTTTGCATAAATGTTCAAGTAAATATTCAGCTTTTTCTACTTAACTTTTTGTTTAAAATGCAAATTCTTAAAAATGAAATGCATGTAAAATTTTCATATCTAATTCTTTTATGAAAAAAAAAGCATTTCATTTTACGGACAGTTATATTTTTGATCAAGTGTCGTCTGCTGTCAAAATTATCTTCATGCTCTGTAAAAATGAATCTAGAAAATAAAACATTATAAATGGAAGCATAACACATTCTTCCAATGTAAAGAACATAAAATTATTATGGTTTATACAGTTTTAAATGTCCGAAATTTTGAAAATGGTGCTTTTCAGAAGGCAGATTCTGTTAGATTTGTATTAACAAAATAAAGCGACAGCAAAATCCCAAATGCAGCAGATGTTTTCAGCATTATTCAATGATACATTAAGCGCGTTTTACTAAGCTATTTTTGTTATCTTTGTGCAGATACCGCTAAAAATGACTAGCAATAGTCACTTACGGTGAAGTTAACCTAGTAAATGAAAATGTTTTGAAAAGAAACTTTGTCATAACTACATTTATTAATTTTTAATAAAGACTTTACAAAAATACGCTCTAACGTAGGTTAGATAAGTTATTTACAAAACGACTACACCGAGTTAAACATTTACTTAAGTTTCAAATTAAAGAAACGAGTTGTAACACTTTAATCATCAACTTCTCATTTTGAGCTCTACTGCAGATACCGCATCTGTGCTTAGCATGGCAGTACAGCCCTGTTGTGAAAATACCACGTAAAAACACCCTATGTAAAAATTCCCATATTCGCCTGGTAGAAAATTACCGGACTCACGATCTCGATAATAACTTTAAATTGCATAATCTTCATAGATCAGTATGATGAGTGAATTTAGCTGTATAAAAACTGTAGGTTGCAACAAGGAGTCAAAAAAGCAAAGATAATTCCTATTGTATTTATTTTAACGCTTAAGATGTTATACGCGAAATACTTAAAATAATATATGCTATAAAGGCAGACCACTTAAACAGAGACTCGATTCCGGGACTATTCGGTTGAAAGCCGAAGGACATACCGACGGAGCTATCTCTCTTATGGCAATCCAAGCGAAAATTTGTAATTTTTCCGAACGAATCCAGATTATTTTTAATCTCAAATTTTAGGAGGAGCTGTACCTTTTTAGACCGTGGATCTATTTCTCTTCTCTAGCCGGTACGATAAACTTTATAACCAGGGATAAACCATAATATTTGGTGCAGGAATAAGAACGATCTCATGAATTGGCAGAAAAATGAACTAGATAAATAATTTATAAGGTTTTTTAACTCTAGAATTCTTCTTGATTATTCTAAATGTCATTAACTCTGCTCTGCTGTTTTCTTTTAGTCAGTACATTGTTTCTTCCTTGCTTTTGATTTTGTCCGTAGGGCTTATCTTCAGTTGACCATTCTGAGCTACTCAAAGTATCTCTGCTTACACAACCTGAAAATTCAAATTTTTGGTTGCCAATGTCTCTTAAATATTTGTCATTACATTTTCAATAATAAATAGCGTTTTTATCCAGGAATGCCTGTCTTTGTTTTCATTTTAAAAGATCAAACAACCTTAAAGAACTGCTTCAAATAGTTGAGTTGAAGAAAAATAATAGCGAATAAGATTTCTTGCTAATTGTATGCATATTTTTGTAAAATGGGATAAAGGAAGTTTAAAAGTTAAAATTGTTTCTTCATTCGGTCCTGGTAAAAAAAGTTAAGCATTGTACGTAAAGTATTAATCAATTAAAAAATAAAGTTTTAAAATCAAATTATGAAATTAATAATGTAATTTTGCGTCTTAACAGTGATTGTTATATCCTTTTAGAGGAATCTGAGAAAACAAAGAAAATAGGAAACTGTCTGGCTTTTAGAAAACAGCTGTATGTATAAGGAATGATTAAACTTATTAATTTGATTTGATCCTTTTTTTTTGAGCAATCACGATTGCTTATTGTTCTCATTTGACAGTTTTGAATTCATATAATTTTATTTTCCCCTCGCCTCCCTCTGCAGCAGTCGGCCGGCCGCCTCACGATGCTGCTCCTCTAGCGAAAACCGTCTCCAGATTGCGCCACTTACCTGCTTACACTTACACATACACCTACACCACAAACACATACGCACACACCTACACATACACATACACCCCACACAAACACACATACACACAACTACCCACACATACACATACCCCCACACAAACACACATACACACAACTACCCACACACATAAACACACATGCCTACACACATACACATACCCTCCACACAAAAACAAACATGCCCCCCCCACACACACACACACACAAACACACTCGCTTACATGCGCACACTCGTGATTGCGAAAAACATAATTTGAATTCAAGATAGCAAAGTTCAAATTATTCTTTTATTTTATTTAAACCTGATTTTAGTCGAAAAAAATGAAGCTCAAAGTAATTTTGTTTCTCGTTTTCATTTAACTCTCATTTGATATTTTTTATATAACACTACTCAATTTCTTTATTTCCCACTATATTTCTGTATGTATGGTGTACTCACTGCATGCCGTTTATATTAAATTTGGTCTTTTACGTTTTACGTTAGTTACGTTATCATTTACGTTTAACGTTTTCATTTCACTCTCATTTGATATTTCTCATATAACCAGGGCGGTCATTCCAAGCTCGTCAGCTTGCGAGATCGAGATTTTTGCTCACGTGATCGGTTGTGACGTAGAAATGTCGCAAAGTAGCATTTTAATCTACTCGAACTTAGCTTGCGGCTAGATTCGAGTGGATTAGAATACGACTTTACGACATTTCTACGTCACAACCGATCACATGAGCGAAAATCTCGGTCTCGCAAGCTGACGAGCTTGGAATGACCGATAACACGACTCAATTTCTTTAGTTCCCACCATATTTCTCCATGTATGTCTTGTCTTCATGCCTTTTACATTAAATTTGGTTTGAATCGTATGTGTACATAAACTTATTTTTACATCACATTATGGAAGTTTTTTGGTGGAGTAATACTGGAACTATAATGTTTGTTTTGTAAGTTTCAAATCCATATGATTCACGTTTAGTTATGCTTGTCACTGTAAATTAACCATCATTTTAAAGGTTCTTTAAAAATAGTTAAAAATTATTTTGAAAAAACCCCAAAAAGTTCCCGCTAGAACTAAACGAGCCTACTTTCGCGTATACCCATACTACTTTCTAGTACCTGCTCAGTATTCTCAAAAATAGCTAAAATCACAAATTGTTTCAAACTTAATTTTTTAATATTTTAAGCTGATTTCTAAGAAATGAATATGCCCCACTCATCTAAAAAATTAGATGCGTAAAAATAAATAAATAGATAAATAAATGAACAAATAAAATAGCAGCATTTTTTAAACAAAGCAGCTAATACACTTTTTTCATTTAAAAAAAAAATCTTTAACGGCTTTCAAAACGAAAAAATAATAATTGAAATTAATAAACTCATCAAAATAAATTCATCATATCAAAAAAAAAAATCGTTTCTTTTTCCCCTGTTGCCAAAAATAATTTCTGTAATGAATTAATGCACTTACCAGAACAAATAAAAACAATAAAATGTCAACTTGAAAAAATAATTTTCATTGTCAAAAAAAAAAAAAAAAAAATGTCAGCGCATATCATTATGTATAAACAATGACTTCGAGTTTATCCGCCGAAAACTGAATACCTAAATCAAAACTTTAGAGTGAAAATAAAAGCAAAATCATATTAACAATAATAATTTCACCATTAAAACCATGGCTGCGGAGTCGGAGTCAATCTCATTTTGGAATAAAGAAGTCGTAGTTGGAGTCGAATATCCAAAAACCGGAGTCAGTCATTTTTCCTCCGTGTATTAATTTTTGCCAAAGCTAGGTAGTCAGATTCGAAGTCCGGGAGTCGGAGTCCGACTAATTGTCGGGCACAGGAGGCGGAGTCGGAATCACACGCCCCTAAATTCTTGGACTCGGAGTCTGGAGTTTGTCGTCAAGAGCTATTTCCAGCAAAATTTATTTTGAAATAAATCCGCCTTCAAGTACGGAATCTACCTTGACTTTCAGTTTCCCCGCATGCGCTAATGTTAAGGGATTTGAACTGTTCAAAATTGAGCGGAAAATTGTTCAAATCAAAAAGATATTTTATATACAAGTTTTTCATCAAAAGCTTTTTCCTACAAAGTTTGTTGCAAGCAAATTCGCCTCACAGTTCGGAATTGCCTTGAATTTCCCCGTAGGCGCTAATGTTAAGTTTTTTTGAACTGTTCGAAATTGAACAAAAAATAGTTCAAATTAAAAAGTGAAATATAGGAATGAGGTGTCCTCGCCGATATCTTTCGAACAAAAAAAAAAAAAAAAATTTGTTCATATCAGACGATTCACTCAAAAGTTGTTGGGGGGGGGGGGGGGCAGACAGACAGACAGACAGACCGACAGACATTTTCTCCTATCTCGATGCCCTATTTTTCAATTTTTAATTTTTCGATATTTATTTAATTATTATTATTATTATTATTATTATTATTATTATTATTTACTTTTTTTTTTTGTTTTTTGTAATATTTTCAAGATGCATTAAGCCTTCTTTCATGCTTTTTTCTTCTTTCTCTGACTTTTACTGGGAAAGTAGGCTAAAAACGACTGAACTTGAGGCTTCATCGCAAGCAAACATGTTAAAATTCCGCTATTACAATATTGTTTTCGCGAACCCTCGGGGGTTCACGAACCACCGTTTGGGAATCGATGCAACTAAATAAATAGGAATATCAATGTATCAGATGACTTTTTTACTCAACAAGCCGATGATATCAAACAGCACCTACGTTAAATGAATCAATTAACCAACGTTTTGAAGAACAAAAATTGCAAATTACTGCAGACGCGTGTTTCGGTGTTACAAGGAACTCCTTTTTCAATGCAAAGAAGTGTGAGCTTCTGGATAAAAAGTCATCCGAGAAAAGTAGCACGGTGGAGCAGAAGACAGTATAAATACAAAAAAATTAAAATAATAATTAATTTGAATTTTGACATCTTGAATTAAAATTATGTTTTTCGCAATCACGAGTGTGTGTATATAGGCGTGTGTGTTTGTGTGTGGGGGTATGTGTGTTTGTGTATAGGGTTATGTGTGTGTGTGTAGGCATGTGTGCTTGTGTCTGTGTGCTGGGATAAGTGCGTGGGTAGGTGTGTGTATGAATGTGTGTGTGGGGGGGGGTATGTGTATATGTGTGTAGGCATATGTGTTTGTGTCTGTGTGCAGGTGTGAATGTGTGGGTAGTTTGTATGTGTAGGTGTCTGTATGTATGCGTGCGTGTATGTGTTTGTGTATGTGTGTATGTGTTTGAGTGTGTGTATGTGTTTGAGTGTGTGTATGCGTGCGTGTGTGTGTGTATGCGTGCTTGTGTGTGTGTAGTTGTGTATGTATGCGCGTGTGTGTAGAATATGGATGCAACCTGGTGACGGCTTTCGCTATAGGAGCAGCATCGTGAGGAGCCGGTCGACGGTGATGGTGCGGAGGGTGGCGGTGGGAAAATAAAATGATAGCACGCCAAAAACAGTCAAATAAAAGCAATAAGCAATCGTGATTTTTTAAAAAATAGAAATTTAGAGAAACGAGAAAGGCAAAATGACAACTGGAGACGAAGTTTATTATATAACTAGCTGCCTTGCCGGCTTTGCATGGTCTACCTCGAAAACAAAAGTTATGTCAAGTGATGCTTGTTCAACAATCAGGCTTCAATTAGAGAAAAAAAAATATTGTGAAA
The DNA here is from genome assembly GCF_026930045.1 of Uloborus diversus. Taxonomy (NCBI): domain Eukaryota; kingdom Metazoa; phylum Arthropoda; class Arachnida; order Araneae; family Uloboridae; genus Uloborus; species Uloborus diversus. The sequence continues at coordinate 30,477,504 of NC_072734.1, read as the reverse complement.
TTTCCCATCAAAATAATCATTCTTAAAGAAAGAAAACGGCAAATTAAAAGTTCCCGAAAAAATTTAACGCAAACCTCCATAAATGCAACTAAAATCCTAAAAAAAAAAAAAAAAAAAAGATAAATCGCCAAATAATAATTAAGAGGGGACATTTTTACCTCAAAACGAAAACAAAATTTCATTTAGTCACAACCGAGAAAAAAAAGTGGCAACCTTCTGAACGCTAAATGATAATTTTCCTATTTAAAATTTCTGTTCCATTAGACATAGCAGTGTTTTTTAATTTTTTCCCGGTGATTTTACAGCTTTTTTTTTTTTTTTGAAATTCGAAGGAAATGAACGAACTCTATGGGTGTTTTTCACGGGCTTCCGATTGGCGCCAAAATCGAACTGATTGGATAATTATTTCGGATAGAAAGAACTATTTAATGCTATTTTCGAGTCCTAAAATTAAAATTCGAACGGTTCGATACTTTTTTGGCGTTCGAAAACCCCCTACGTTCCTTCTTGGGAGCCCAAGTACCTCACTGCCAAATGTAGTCCAGATCCGACAAGAACTGGGGATTTGTATAGGGAACATACATACACATACACACACACACACACACACACATATATATTCTCTTTATTTATTTATATAGATTCCATCAGGGAAAAAAAACCGTTTCGTAATAAATTTCCAAGAAATTCCATAAACAATGCAAACTGTCCAAAAATGAAACTACTCCGAATAAATTAGCAATAAATTTATCGACGGGAAAAATTATGTACGGAATCAATGTAACAAATCGAGAAACGCAAAAAGAAAAAAAAAAAAAAAGGATAAACAAATTGGAATTAGTTGATCACAAAACGAAATAAGAATGCAAAAAATATAGGAAGAAATGTACAGACGTTTACATAAAAATAATAGAAAAACTAACCCAATTTTAACTAGTATGTTGTGGCTATCACGAAACTTTATTCTATACTTTTCTTTTTTTTTTTTTCTGATCCCTTCCCATGCTTGACGAGGAAGCAATATTCCCAACAAAAACAAAATTACACATGCAAAAACTTGACGACCATCCCAATGTCTGAATTATTGCAAAAGCAAAGCAAAGAGCGAAAATTGAAAGTTATTTTAAAAGCCTTGCTTGAATTAATTACAAATATTTCATCTGTTAACAAACATAAGATGGCAACAGTTAAAATTTTTTTAAATCATTGAGATAATATTTCCGATCATTTCCATTCAATTAAAATCACGAGAAATACACAGACGACGATCTATTGCGATTTATCTTTCATATTATTGCATTAATAAAGCTATTTTTATTCAAAAAAAAAAAAAAAAAAAAAATCAACACGTCTTGGAGCGATTGGCGTCAAAATTGAACCAAAGCCTGTTTACATATGGATTCACATATATTCCAAATTTCAACCAGAACGTAGCATTACTTCTTGAGATGGTGAACTCACAATGGAAAAAAAGAACGGGCGTTTGCGTTACCCCCTTTTTAGCTATTGGCACCAAAATAAAATCAGCTCTTATACCCACTAAGGACTACTTGCCGATAAATTTTTCTTTCATTCCGTTCATTATTTCTTGAGATACAGCAGTCACAATTGACGACAAAAAACGTTCTATAGCTCAACCCCCGTTTGAGTTATTGACACCAAAATATAATCAGCACCTGTTCCTGTTACTGGCAACGTATGAACCAAATTTTGTTTGTTTCCGCCAGTTACTTTTTGAGGAATAGCAATCACGTGTAACTCAAATTGATCCACCCCCCTTGGAGGAATTCGCGCCAAAATCCAATGGGCACAAGTTCACATAGGGGCACATATGTGTACCAAATTTCGTTCCATTTCATGCGGTAGTTTTTGCTGTAGAGCGGCCACAAAAAACTGGTCACACACAGACGTGACACACACACATACACACACACACACCCACACACACACACACACACACACACATACACACACACAGACAGAGATTTTCCAAAAATAGTCGAAATGGACTCAGCACACCTCAAAACGTTCGAATCCTTCGAAATTCGAAAATTTGCACGAATCCAATACTTTCTTCTATATATTAGACTAGCAAAAATACTCGGCGTTGCCTGGGTTAGCAATAATTATGAGAAACAATCGTTTCTTGCATTTGTTTTCTGTTTTAAAAAAAAAAAAGAACTTAAAACACACCTTTTTGACGTGATTCAAAATCTAGCTTCTTCCTTACTCATAAAACTAAAGTAGCAGTAAGTAAAAAAGAGCAAAATAGTATTCATTTAGAAACGAAAACACGAAATTTAAGCGCATACAAATTTGAAGAATTTCCGAAATATGAAATTAAACTTCACATTTTTAAAAAGATTTATCAGTTAATACTTTTTTTTTTACATTGAGTCTTACCTTCTCTGTATGTCTATTGAAGAACGAACTGTTTAAAAATATGTAGCCGCGCGCCCGTGATCCCCTTAAACTTGCTCCCCCTCCTTACTTTGTAAAACGGTATGTTACTAATTTTTGTTAAAGAGATATTGTCACAATATGCTAAGATACTTTTGGTCACCATAAAATGGCGCTAAACAATTTCATCCGTAATGTTTCCAAAATAAGTAGTAAAATTTGGCGATGTTTTGAATTTGTGCACAAAGTCACATTAATGGAAGTTTTTGTGCTGTTTATGGATTTGATTAATTTAGTTGCTGGATTATTTTACAGTAAAAAAAGTTTTTAAAGATTTTTTGATTGACGGTATTCTGTTTACATGGTGAAAACTGACAAACATTATTACGTAGTCTTAGACTTCAAAAACCGCGACAGTTGAAAAAACTGCCAAATGCATCCGCTACTGAAATCTTTCTCCATAAATTTTGGCGAGGTTTCTGCTGTTAGATTGGATAATGATTAAAAACTCCAATCAGCACAAATAATAAAAAAAAACCATTAATTACACTAAAGTTCCGTTTAAATGGAAAATAATCAACCAAATCTAGCTATTATTAGCCAATCTTGGGGAAAAAACGTTACTTTAAGATTTGACTTGAGAAAAGCCTCAAACAGTCAGACGAAACACAGAAACATTCAACAATTCTAACTATGAACTGGGAGTTGAGATGATACACTAAGTAATGAATTGGGCTGAGGAAAGCCTTCGAACATGGAACAAAAAAAGCTCATAACTCGTTTTTCATACAACTTAGAACTTTTTAACAGATGTCATCTTCAGCAGAAAAATATGCGCTTTCAATGGACACATAATTTTAATATGTGCACGAATTTTTTCACCGTCATATTGGGGCATTTATGCAAAAATTTGGACAAATTAGAATAAAAAAATAACTATCAATCGGATTTTTTTCGAACTGGTTTACAAACCTTCCCAGTACCAAACTGAACAAACGGTGAAAGTTTCAGCCAATTCTGCCGAGTAGTTTCTGAGATCTTAGGGAACAAATTTACCAAACTCCATTTTTATGTATATAGATATAGAAGAAAGTAAAAATGGAGTCCACACAGAAGAAAAATACAGAATTGCAGTAAGATCGTTAATTAAATTAGACCGGTTCCCCAGGATGTGTGGAAAGATTCCCAAAATCAAGATTGAACGAATTGGGGCATTTTTGGATAACTTGATCAGAATTAAAATCAAAAGAGTAATTCGAATCCCAACAGTGTTGAGCAATATTGGATTTATTCAGCTGTTGTTTTTTCTCATAGCTTTGATGTTCTTTTAAACGAAATTTCAAAGAACGACGGGTCTGTTCAATGTATCCGAGTCTGTAATTGCAAACAATTTTATAAATCCCTCAACAATTAAGAGGGTGATTAGAGTCTTTAAGGGGTCTAAGGACCCTTAACCTTCAAAATTTTCGACTTTCTGGAAAAAATATATGTTATGCATATTTTAATTCTGAACAATTTGACACCTTATTTATTACCATACGCCAAAAACTTTTCAAGTTATTGTAAAAATGCGTTAACTTTCCCCATAGAGATTTATGTTAACAGCAGCTGTTTAAGCCTCTTTTTCTCAGGTGCCGGTTTCTTCGGTTTTCTCGTTTTGCGCGCATAATATCTCAGAAAGTTTCTTATATATTTCCGTAAAACTTTTCATACTTGTTTGTCTGGTTTATATTTATGACCTGAACCTAAATTTGTTTAATTTTTTTAAAATTATTTATTTAGTTTTTGAAATTTTATAAGTCGTAATCAAAAATTTCCAAAATTTGGGGCAAAAATATATATATTCTTTTATATTACCTTTCATTTTCAGTTAAAATTTAGGTTCAGATCATAAATATATACCAGACAAACATGTATAAAAAGTTTTACGGAAATATATAAGAAACTTTCTGAGATATCATGCGCGCAAAACGAGAAAACCGAAGGAACCGGTACCTGAAAAAAAGAGGCTTAAACAGCTGCTATTAACATAAATCTCTATGGGGAAAGTTTACGCATTTTAACGATAACTTGAAAAAATTTTTGCGTATGGTAAAAAATAAGGTATCAAATTGTTCAGAATCAAATTATACATAACATATATTTTTTCCAGAAAGTTGAAAATTTTGAAGGTTAAAGGTCCTTAGACCCTTTAAGAGTAGAGAACGAAAGTTTATTAATGGGAGAAAACACCACTTGGAATTGGAATCTTAGCAACCTGAAAACTAATGCCACGGAAGAAAGGCAGAACAACCAAATTCTTAGTGTTAAAAGTTCTATTAAGAACAATATTTTGAGATTTTTTGCAAAGATTTTTAAAAATGGAATCAATTAAAGTGAGCGGATAGTCTCTATCAACAGCTCTTAAATAGTTAATTTCCGCTTTAAGAAGCTCAAGTGAAGAGCAATTATTTATTTGCACAATAAACAAACGTATTGAAAGCTGAATATTTTTGATTAGGAGGGTGAGACGATAATCTACACTGTAAAAAAAATTCGGAAACGTTTCTGAGTATATCGTGCAGCTGCGGTTCATGAAATTTTCAAAAACGTTTCTGATTATTTCGGAATTCTCTTTCTGTAATGTCCGGAAACGTGTCTGAGTATTTCGGAATCCTCTTTCTGTAATTTTCAGAAACGTTTCTGAGTATTTCGGAATCCTCTTTCCGTAATTTCCAGAAATGTTTCTGAGTATTCTGTGCAGCTGTGGTTCATGAAAGTTTCGAAAATGTTTCCGAGTATTTCGGAATTCTCCAAACAATTTTCAAAAACGTTTCTGAGAATTTCGGAATACTTTTTCCGTGATTTTTTCTAAAAAATAATTCTTTACTATAGTATTGCATGCCATATCAGTTTCAATTCTTTCATATCTAAGAGCAATGAAACAAGCAATTTTAGAATCATTCGTGGATTTTTTTTTCTGAATTTCTAATGACAAATAGCATGGTTAACAGCATAACATATGCACAGTTATAAATTTTTGAAAATTTATGAAATAATATAGTAGTTTCATTCATAATCACAAAATCGTCGGGGGAGGGAAAGGGAGTACTTTCTCAAAAGTGGGATTGTTTGTTAAACAATATTAAACTTCAGTTTTTCTCTCAATATTTTCAAGACAAAATTATCAACATATTGTATTTTTAATGCAGAACTTAAAAACATATCTTGTATCAAACTTGATAGCTTTTATTTTCGGATAAAATTTGACAGAACTTACCTGCACTTTGCGTTCCGAAATTCGTTCACGTCAAGTCAATTTCTTTGACGAACAAAGTGTACCGATAAGTACCAACAGAGAAATTGATGAATTTAAATATGACACCAAAGTCCCCCAGCTGGAACCATTCGGGTTTATTCTTCTGTTCTTGCCCTTTTCCAGTTTATCAAAATATAGATACTTAATCAAAATAGGTTACTGATTTTATTTTTAGAGTGTGCGCAAAATGCATTATATATTTTATTTATTAAAACATTGAACTCTATTACATGATTATTCCATTTCATATATACGAGAGTCCCCCCCCCCACACCATAAGAGTGATGGTGCACCCATAAAATGATATAAAGCGCCCCCCCCCCCTTAAAAAAATCAACCCCTTGAAAATGTCAATGGCACAGTCTGCGTGGTGAACGCCCCTCGTCTTCTCACCATATGTGCATTGCATATTAATAACATAGTATTTAAAAACTGATCACTTTTAAAACGATGACATGAAATAATATTACTTTTTATTTCGGCATGTAAATGCAGCTGTTCCATTTTTGCCACTGACTCATTCCTCCTGACTGTCCTACATTAAACTAGTATATCCACGAAGGAAATGTTATTTTCGGAACAACTAATGTCAAGGAATTTTTTTATTGTTAACCACATTTAACAAAATGAATAAGCAGATGAATTAATTGCATAATTATGTTCTTACTAATAGATAACATGGTCATTTTCTAATGGTATAAATATTTTTAAATGAATGAATAAATTATAATAAAAAAAGATAAATTATACCGGCACATTTTTTGTGAAGCATATTACAATACTAGAAAATATTTGCATTACCATATTTCTAATGAATTAAACAATTGATTTATTTTTTCTTTTTGAACCAAAATGTATGTACATCCAGGTATTTCGAAATAACTTTTCTGTGATTGCTTCTCAAATATAAACCTTATTTCTTTTGCGTAATTAATCAGTTTCAGTTGGTTACAACAAATAGTACACCGCGCACATAGGTATGTAGGATAACTTTAAATTAATTCGATAAACCCAAAAACAGTTACAATTGGACCCTCCTCAAATGCAAATCAACAAAAATATAAATGTATATAACAACATGTTTTAAAATATTCATTAATACTTACAAGTGAACATGAGCGGAAGAAAATCTAAGTACCGCCATTACAACTGAATAAGTAATCCAAAGGGTTTCGTTTCATTAAGTATAAACACGGGTCTTGAAACTATTCACGCTTGAACACACAATATATATCTAATTATGTCGCATTGGAAATTGTAAAGAAGCAAATGGTTATTAACTAACTTAATAGCTGCGTACATCGTCTAAAAAAGCAAGGGCAGTCCAAAATGCAACGGCGTAAAATTAGTTTCGACACATTTTACTACTCTCTAGACATGAAATAACAAGCAATCCAATGCTAAACAGTTGCTGACTGCAGCAACCATAGATAAGAAAAAAAGAAGTTCTCGTTATTTCCGACTCATTGGCGCCTGTGTTGGAAGGATGAAATAGGTTTCGAAGCGTTGCGTCATCACTTCCGCTTCTAGTTTTCTTGAAATAACAAAAAGCTTTCTGAATATTGAGGAGTTCGCTATTGGATGAAGGATTCCTACTATTTCGGAAACGTTTCCGATATATCCAGAAACGTTTCAGAAATTTGTTACAGTGTATGTAGGGGTAAGGAAACAACAAAAGGTTTGCGATAAACCGTAGTTTCAAAACCAGACTCAGTTCGAGAAACCTGAACATCCAGGAATGGAAGGCAATTATTCTGTTCTTTTTCACAAGAGAATTGAATATGAGGATCAATGGAATTTGAAATAGATAAAGCCTCATCAATGCTAAGTTGATCGTGGTTTATAAGAACAAACCAGTCATCAACATAGCGAACATAGAATTGAAACTAGTTTCTGAAACAACTTGACCTCAAAGTAATATATGTAAATATCACTAAGGACGGGACTAAGTGGGTTTCCCATAGCCAGACCATCCGACATAGTGTAACATTTACCATTAAAAACAAAAGAACATTGCTTTAGACAAGCATGAGTAAGGAAAATTAAATCCCCAATTTCCTTAGAGGTGAAATGAAATGCAGAAAGTCTACTCTGAAGGAATAACAATGAACCTCGACCAGAACGTTCGTAAATAATGAGTTAACATCAAAAGAAGCCATAACAGAATTATTTGGAACGAAATTCTGAATTTTTTTGATAAAATTGATAGAGTTTTCACATTGACATATGACTCATAAGAGGAGAAAACACAGAGACTAAATATTTTGCAAGTTTATAAGAAGCCGTACCAATATTGGAAACAATCGACCTGAAAGGAAAGTCAGCATTATGTACCTTGGGTAAAGCATAAAATCTAGCACAATAGAGAAGTTGCAACCTAATAAATGTTAATATTTTGACTATTGGATATTGTTAATTGACCCTCAAAACTAAAAAATTCACCATCGCCGAATTTTAAAACACTGTGATTGATTTTTAATGAATTTTTAAATATCCACGCGCAAAAGTACGCTCTTCTGAAACGTCACGAGCTTACGTCACAGGGCACTAATTGGCAGCCTTCCGCCGAAGATCTCTTGTTTTCGCTAGGGACATTTTGAGCTCGCTGATATTTTTATTTTTTAGAAATTCAATAATCCTTTTGAACACACTATGGAGGCCGGGTTCGTTAAAGCTCAATCTAAATAATCTTCCTCAAGTAACATCAATGATGATATTCGAATATTTCCGAGAGGATGAGAGGTTTAATGTTCCAGAAATGCGAGGAGTTAAATGCGAGGAGATAAGCCTTTTACGTTTCGTCTTCGAAGTCAACTTCGAAGCACGTCCTTCGGCTTCTCCCGTATCGGAAGAGCGCATGACGTCACTTCCTATGCCATTTGACGTCACAAGCGCTTGAACTTAATTAAATTAATTTAAAAAAAACTACTTATCGTATCGCAAAAATTTTTCACCTATGATGTTCATACATGTTACTCTATCATATAAAAATAAAATTGAAAAATCGAAAACTTCCCTATTAGCAATAAAAGGAATAACAGAGAGTTTAACATTTAATGGAATAGACTGAACAGACTTGACAGCAGAAGAAAGTCTTTAACTCATAATCACTAGGATCTTTGGAAATCTCCAAATATAGACCAGAAGAAATCAAATCATTAGTTTTGTCTACATAAGATGATTTTTCAAGAACAACAATTTAACCATCCTTGTCAATTTTGGTAACAACTATATCTGAATTAGAAGTTAAATTCTTTACAGTACGACTAACAGTATTAGTAAAGCCGGGTTTAGAAATTCTAGAATGAAAATCCACATTGGAAGCAATAAGATTCCTAACGCATCAGTGTTTTTTGCCGTTGTCGGGTTTCAGTTTTTTAAGGGTTCTTTTTGTGTTAATATTTTTCGTATTAACCTTTGATGGTCAACAAAATAATGGCGTGAGTAATACACACTTAACAAGCAAGAATTTTAGTTTAATATACAAGAATGGTAAATTTATTTTATTGCTATTATTATCAAAATGAAAGAAAACTTTAATTATCAGAGATTGATTTTACTTATAGTACTCGACACCAAATTTGTTTCTTTCCTTTTGTTCCCTTAGTCGGGTTATTAATTTATTTAAAACCAGCGCTAAAAAAATCGGTTCAAACTGAGATTTACTACTTAAAATCGACTCCTCCTATTGTTGAAGTCGGTTAAAATTTAGTCTATGTTACTCGGGTCATAACAACGAATCGAATGAAGCTTTATTCATAATAATCGGATATAGAGTTTAAGCGCAACGGTAGAATATACGTATATACAAAGACTGCTAAAATAAAAAAAATAGAAAATGAAAAAAATTGTCTCTTGCTATTGTTGAAGTGGGTTAAAATGTAGCCTATCTTACTTTGCACCACAATACGGAAATTTGTGGCATTTCCAAAAAAAAAAAAAGTATATATATATATATATATATATATATATATATATATATATATATATATATATATATATATATATATATATTTTTTTTTTTCATCTAATGTGCGTTAGCCTTATTGCGCAAGCTCGCTAGTTTGGTTTCAACTGAAAAATAAAAGCGCGAAAAAAACGTCATATTCCAACATTTCTCTCTTTAGGATGGAATCCAAAACACGTTTCTTCAAATATCGAAGAAAACTCATTTCTGCAGGTACTGCCGTTTACCTGCACACGGCAGTATGGGTCTTTATTGTACGAGTGCATGGCGTTTTTGCAAATAGCCTCAATAAAAAGCAGAGCTGAAACTGACAAATGCTATAAAAAGTAAATATCAGAAAACTGCCTGTAGCTCAGACGGCTATAAATAGAACGAGGAAGATAAACCGGTATCCTCGAAAGTGAAAGGTAACGCGTGTGCAGTGGCGACCCAGACCCTGAAAAATGGATCGGGGAGGAGGGGAATGCGCAGGATGTCGCGTTGCTGAGTGGAATGGGTGGAAGGTGCATCGGGTGCCCTACTTACGCAAAAGGTATGGAGAGAAAAACGACCCGGTGCCATACGAATGTGATGGGCGGGTTATGGCCTTCGAATTATTTCTTCAATTGTCATAGTCTAAGATTCCATTTCAAATTTTTACACTCTTCTGGTTTTCAAACAAAATACAATCTGTTTTACATCCGGTAGCTCTCATTAATCTGGACTAATGGGGGAAAGGGGATCCAGGTCTTCCGAATTAATGTCGGGAATAACTACGAATTAAACAAAATAAATTATAAATTCAGTCAACGTAAGTCAACAAACAGCAATAAAAATTGCATTTTAAATTTAAGAGAATGAAAATTTTAAACTGAATAAGAGAAAAAATACAAAATGCAAAGTATGGCCGACAAAAATACATTATTGCGGTTAACTCACCTTTTATTTACACGGTACGTACATACAAATGACTGACCGGGTTAAAACGATCCGGTTTCTGTTGGGGTTGCCTACCTAAATGTGGCTGCAAACAGGGGAAATCTTGGATTCTTGTTGCTCTCGTTTTTCAGTTTTTCTTTCGTGGTATGAAAAACTATTTACCTCCCAGTAAAATCGTTCACTGATAAGACGTTTCACTAAAGAGGGAAAAATTGCCTTAAAAGGTTGTTTTTATTTTTATCGCAGCGCAGCGGGGGGTACGAAGACATTTAATTTCGAAGTTGCTGAATTTTGTCCCTATGGGTGTAATCAACCAAAAAGTTGATATATTCAGTAAGTTACCAAAAGCCCTATAGCCAGGGCTAAGGCAGGAATACATGAAATACACCGCCAGCTCAGTCATTCCAGACGAGGACTGCAGTTTCGTGCTTATTAGCACTCATGAGCCCGGCATAGGAAAGTGACTGAGCTGGAGGTGCAAAACCTCTTAAGGAAGTCAAGAGTGCCGAACAAACTGGTAGCTAATATAGATTTAGCACTGACCAGACGAGTGACCGAAGCAATGGTTCGGTTCAACTCGAAGATTGAAGTCAAGGCATGGTATATCACGCATGGTATGTTCACGCTAAAGCAGGAATACATGAAATACACCGCCAGCTCAGTCATTCCAGACGAGGACTGCAGTTTCGTGCTTATTGGCACTCATCAGCCCGGCATAGGAAAGTGACTCCACCTCCAGCTCAGTCACTTTCCTATGCCGGGCTGATGAGTGCTGATAAGCACGAAACTGCAGTCCTCGGCTGGAATGACTGAGCTGGCTGTGTATTTCATGTAAAAAATTGATATTCTCATCGTTATGAGAATGATAGTGGCTCATGTCTCTAGTGTACTTGGTCCATCAGGCACAGTTGACTGTCGTGTGAAGGATGAGAGGCGATTCCTTAATTTTTCTACCTGGTTATTATACTTTCTAATAACTGCATGTTCGAAAGTTAATTCAACTACACTGTAAAAACGATTCAGAAACGTTCCTGAAAAATAATAGTCAGCTGATGTGCCCAATTTCTGCCACTAACATAGCTTGCAAAAAACAGGAACGTTCTCCGCTAAAAGTCAGTAACCTTTTTGAAATTATCCTTGAAACTTTCAGAAGAATTGGGATATCTCCCCTGTTAAAGCCATTCATGTTTCGGGAACCATTAGAGATTTAGTAGGTTTAATATAATTGATTAGAACTTTCCTGATTTATCAAGAAGGCTGCTGAAGCATCAGTGCAATCATGGCCAAAGCTATGCGAGAATCGCAAGTAAGAACCAAGCATATTCCTTGTCTACAATTCCTGCCTTGCAAAGCTGCAGCTATCCAGTGACTTATTCGTTCTCACTGAGAGCTTAGTCAAAATGGACGGGTCATAATCGAACCTAAGCCGATACACTTAACAACTACGTTCATTCAATCTTTAAACTGGTAGTTAAAAATATTTTTCACAATAGTGAAAAGTTTGCATACGAAGTTGCAATTCCGAAACGTTCCACGGAAATATCCAGTAACGTTTGGGAATTTGTTTTTTGGAATTTGTTGCCTCGTGTAACTGAGGCTTGCCAAGGCCTTTCGATCGGCCTTTTCACTCAAAAACTATAGGGAGGAGAGGGAACAGAGGGACTGGCAGGCACAAATTTTCCCCAACTGAAAACCCTACTTTCAAGTTTTAATTATTTTTTTCTCAAAGTCGACGACTCTGAAATTCTAGGAGCCTTCCTAGCAAAAACATTTGCCAGGAATTCATTTCATTTTTATTCAATCATATTTATCTCTGACTTGCGTCATGTGAAATCGTCGAGATGTATGGTGTTTCGATTTTTATCAGCAACTTTTTTTCTACTTTTTGTAACCAAAAATTGAGTCTTCGTCATCTGCACTATTTTTTTTTTTGCCAAAACGTTCTTTTTCGTGCTGTCTTTAATGTTGAACAGTTTTGAATTGTTTAAAAAAAACACCTTAAAATAGCATAAAAAGCATTTTCTATGCATTATTTTTCAACAAAAGTTTATTCCAGCAAAATTTATTTGAAGAAAATCCATCTTTAAGTTCAGGATCTATATTGACCTTAAGTCTTCCCGTGAGTCGCTAATTTTAAGGTTTTTTGAACTGTGATCGAAAAATTGTTCAAATCAAAAAGTTATTTTCTTTACATGTACTTCAGCAAGAGTTTTTTTATCCAAGTTTGTTTGAAGCAAATATGCTTTTAAAATCGCGCGGGATTCATATTTGCCTTAATTTTCCCTGTAGGCACAATTGTTCGGTTTTTATTTTTTGAATAACTCAAAATTGAACTAATAAAGCGTTTCAAATAAAAAAAGATATTTTCTTCAAGTATATATGTTCTTTATCAGGAGTTTTTTCCAACAAAGTTTGTTTGAAGAAAATTCGCCTTTAATTTCGTGATTAATGTTTGCCGCAAATTTCCACGTAGGCGCTAATGTTAAATTGCTTTGGACTGTTCAAAATTGAACGAATTTTTTTTTTAATCAAAATGTTAACTATGGGAGGAAGTATTCTCTCCGAAATCTTTTAAAGAAAAAACGGTTTGTTCGAATCGGACTATTCACTCAAAAATTGTTGGGGGGGGGGGGGGAGAGAGAGACAGAACAAAAGAAACACATTTTCTCCATCTCAAAATCCTACTTTCTAATTTTCAATTTTCGATTTTTATTTATTTTTGACTTATATATATATATATATATATATATATATATATATATATATATATATATATATATATATATATATATATATATATATATATATATATATATATATATATATATATATATATATATATATATATATATATATATATATATATATATATATATATATTCGATATGTTTAAGATGCATTGAGCCATCTTTTATGCGTTTTTCTTCTCCCTTGTACTTATGCGTAAAAGTAGGCAAAAAAAACATGAAACAAGGCTCAAAGAATTAAAAATATCTCTAAAAACAAACAAAAAAAGTCAAAAATAAGTTAAATGTTGAAACATATAAATTGGAGGGTTTTGAGGATTGTATGTGCGTTGGCCTGTCGCTGTCAGTCATCCTTTATTAAAAAATAATATTCGGATTCGAACAAATCTTTTTTTTTTTCTTTCTTTCTTTATTTTTGTTCAAAAGGTCTCGGCCACGGCTCTTTCGGTCATTCCCAAATTTCATTCCTTGATTTCAACATTTTTTCATATGTTTTTGGACGCTGCAAGAAACTTAACATTAGCTAATACAGGGAACTTTAAGGAAAACAAAAATCGGAAACTAAAAGGGGATTTTCTTCGAACCATTTTTGTTGAAAAGAGCTCTTTACGAAGAACCTGCACAAAAAAATAAGTTTTGATTTGGCTATTTTAAGGGCATTGTTGAACACTTCAAAAGATTTGCTTCAACGCATAAGAGAAAAATTCAAAACTTTTATTAAAAGCCCAACAGTTAAGATCCTGAATAGGTTTTCTCTTTTGTTTCAAAAATTAAAAAAAGTTTTTAATGAAGGTTGAAAATAGTTCGTCTAAACCTTAACGTTGGCAAAAGTTAGACTAATTAGTTGAATCAAAGTGAAATAAATTTTAAGATCAACAAAATCTTGTAAATGATGTTATTGATTTTACTGATCCGTAAAACTTTCGTTTTCAAAATAAATTATAAAATTGTTGTTAATTATTTTTGATTTTCGAACAGTTGAAAAGCAGACTCAAAATTCTATAGGAATATTTTTGTAAAAGTTTTAATATTGTTTTATTTTTATCCATTTATCTTTTTTTACTTAAGCTTTTAGCAGTTAAAAAGAAAAGAAAATTTTCAGATGAAAATATTTTTTTTTTTAATTGGCGTTTAAAAATCAAGTTACTTCGTTAAGTTTTGTTTTAAATTTAATTGATTACTTTTTAAATTTACTAATTCAGATTGGAAATTTTATTTTAAGGGAACTTTTTCTTTTGGTTTATTTGCATAATTTGTTATGTTTTTTGTCCAGTTACACTTTGAAAAACAAAAGTACTTCATTTTTAACAAGGTGTAAAAAAATGTATGCTTTTAAATTTAAAAATCGGGTTTTTTCATTTAAATCTTTTGATTTAAATCGTTTTTTTTTCTTGTGTTGTTTAAGAAACCATGTAAGTTTTTGTTGCTAACTTGATATTAATATTTAAAAAAAAAAAATTTCAAGTAGGGGAATGGGGGGCAAAGTGAAATGGTTAAGATGACTGAGTTTTTTCAAAATGTACAAATGGAAAATTTGTTTTGAAAATTACAGTACATAAAGAAAGAACGTTGTATTTCATAATAAAACTTGCTCTGAAACAGTATTTTTTATTTTTGGCAGTAAATTTGGGAAAAAGTGGAAAATTTTCACTTTTTTTTCCATGGGGTAAAGTGAAAAATAAATTATTTTTATAATGAAATATTTTTTATTCTGTTATGAAACATATTTTTGATCAAAAGAATCAGTAAACAAAAGGTTGAATGACTAAATGAAAAGATAATGGAATCATAAACAAATAATTAAATGAATAAATCTATTAATATATGAAGAAAAAAAAATGAGCGAGTAAAAGATTGAATGCATAAGAAGATCAGTATATGAACGAATAAATAAGTGAATTACTAAATGAAGGAATGTAAATGAATTAATCAAGAAATGAAAACGTGAGTGATTTATATTAAATGATTGAGTGAGTAAATGAAACAAACTATTTCACTTTGCCCCTTCTATTTTGCCTCGTATGTACGTGACTAATTGTACAATTTATTTAAAATACAAATAAGCATAATAATCACTAAATTAAATGAATATTGCATTGAATGTTATTTGGTCTCAATAAATGTTTAAAATGTTAATTACAAAAACTTCATTTTATAATAACAAAAATAATTTTTGACTTACAACAAAATATTACAATATTAGTATCAATTTTTTAAAAAAATTGCCTGTGTTACCAAATGCTTTAATTTTCGGCGGCATTTTTTTCTTCCTGACTGGAATAGACATGGTACTACGTAGTTAAAATAATACCAGATAGGTGGCACTAAAAGCAGAGTAAATATTTCAGCATTTCACTTTGCCGAATGTTCTTCTGTTACTTCATCAAAATGTTGTTAACTTTATAATGTGATGTGAAAACCAATTTTAATTCAAAAGCATTGGATTATATGAAATTGCCAATTATAATGCTGGAATGTACCCACTGTAACATGTAGAGACTGTAATGCCCCCCCCCCCCTTCTCCCCCCGAAAGTAAACTGTGGTTTCACTAGTGCCTCTCACCATTCTCTATGTTTTATATTTTGGAAGAAAAACCTCCGATTATGGTAAATTTTGTCAAAAGTTTCAACTAGATCCTTTAATTTGTTTCTCTTCATGGCTTAATATTTTTCGTTGAATGGTAATAGTAATAAAAGAAGGCCAGAAGAGGTGATGTATAAAATGAAACTTAATTAACATTTAGTAGTAAAAAATGAATGCGGCGATGACGCTAATTTAAGCAATTTTTCAAATCCAAAAAAGAAAAAGAGAAGGTTGTTTCGCTCAATTGTATGTTTTACTCAGCTAAATTTTCTAAGTTCAATATGAATTGAATTAATGTCACTTTAAAATTAAGATGTCAGAATCCTAAACTATAGTTATTATTTTAATGTATCTGTAGTTGTAATACTTCCGCAAAATTAAAGTTTCCGCTCTTATTAAAAATAAATAATTTAAAAAAAAAGAGAAACAGATCATTAGATTGAATCAAATAGTTCGATTTTTTATTCAAAGATGTTTTCATCTCAAAACCATAACACATAAAAGCCGTAACCAGATTTTGTTTCGGGGTGGGTTTTACCAAACACATTTCCCGTGAAATGTATATGATCAATAAAATTTGATTTCATTTGTGTATTCAATTGATTATTGTTATAATTAATTATTTAAATGAAGGGTTTTAAGGACATTAATTATAACAAATGTAAAAAATGACGTATTTATTAAATGAAGGGAAAAAACCTGATGTGTATACCACACAACTTCACCCCTGTAAAATATTCAATGTATTTTTAACAACTCAAAAGAATAGTTGCGTGCACTCATTTCACGGATTCGAAGTAATAATTAAATTCAAATGTTTTGACAGTTGTAAGATACGTTAAACACAAAAGTATGGCCCTTTAAAATTTAAAGAGTTCTGATGTCTTTGTTAGCGCCAGATATTGTAGGTATTGTATGGTAAGAAAGGATATTCACAATAACTACTATATAAAAATTAATGCTGCAGAAAAAGCACTATGTTTTTACAATTCTTCAATAACCATGATTTAATTTTTCAAGTGAAATTAAAAAAGAAGCAAATAATAAATAAAATAAAGCAGAAAAACAATTTCTCGGTAATAAAAAAAGTATAATGAAACGCGTTTTTTTAGAATTGTTTTGAAAAACTTCGGAGGGGTTGAACACTAAAAAACCCTAGGGTGGTTCAAAAAAATTCTTTTTTCAGCTGGAGTCTATAGGACACCCCCTACTTTTTTTTAGACTTAGGGTAACATCCCCAGTAATTGACACGGCACCAGTAATTGGCACTTCCAACAAAAATGTCCTAAAAAAAGACTCGTATCAATTTTTTTTTTTAAAAAGAAGGCTATATACCAACTGAAAGTACATTAATTTTAAAGATTATAACTTCAATTCATGTTACTAAATGACAGCAGTTCGTAGGAAAGAGAAACAATTGTGGCTTGTGTCAAATCAGCCATTTTTGTTGCAAAAGCTTCTTCTCTGGCTTAAGGGAAGCATGCACATAAATCCATTAAAATCTGACTTAAAATATTTTTTAAATTTTCGTTGTCAAAAAGTTTTGTTTAGTTGAAAGGTGTTACTTTAATTGTGTAGAAGTATATTTTCGTCCCTATTTGGAATTTAAAAATAATGATGGGTGCCATTTACTGGTGCTTCAATTTTGCTAGTCCCCTGTAATTGGCATGTGTGCCAAGTACTGGGGAAATAGCGTCTTTTCCGCGATAAAGCTGAGTGAAGTGTCATTGTCTTCAGTTTTTTGCGTAGATTACGAATATGATAAAGCGGAAATTGAAATCGATAGCTTTTGTACAGTAATTGTCAAAAAAAAAGCATCAAAATCATCAATTTTTGAAGTTGCGGCTTTTTGTCAATTGGAGTGACTTTCACCAGAAAAAAATCCAAATGAAAGTTAGTCAGTAATTCATTTTATGCTGCGGGCTCCGTCCTCTGCTCGATTTGCTCGTTAACCCCCATTCGCCACCCACGGTATCTCAATGCCGCCTGCAGCGGGTGGTTTTTCAAGAGAAAGAAAACCGACTTGTTGCATTTGATAAATAAAAAAGAGGAAAACTTATGCAAAAAAGTATGCTATATGAGTTTTTAACTATACTTGGGGTAAACCTAACTTGGTAGCATTCGTAAAATCAAAACTGTAAACCGAAGGATGAAACAGCATTAATTTCAATATCTTTTCCATGGAACATTCCAAATTTATGTTTTTATTTCTCTAAAATACTTTTCAAACGTGAAGAAGAGTGATTTAGCATTAATTTACATAAAACTAGTGGTACCCGCACGGCTTTGCCCGTAATAGAAAAATTAAAAGGTCTTTTGGTTCGCCTATGTGGCGAATTTTCTCTCCAATTAGCTTGTACCCATGTTACGGTTCCACGTTATGATAATTTCGTATCTCGCCAATTGGCTTGTGTCCATGTTACGGTTCCACGTTATGATAATTTCGTAATTTACTCGTCCATCTTATGATAATTTTGTTCTTAAAATTGGAATAGGAAAAGAACTACATCGAACTTTCGAAAAATCGCTTCGAGGTGCACACCCCCATGCTACAAACTAACTTTGTGCCAAATTTCATGAAAATCGGCTGAACGGTCTAGGCGCTATGCGCGTCACAGAGATCCATACATCCAGACATCCTCCGGACATCCAGACAGAGATATTTTCAGATTTATTATTAGTAAAGATAAAGAAGAAGAAAGATAAACACATTCTTCCTCACATCATCAAATGTATATGAAAAATGGGCTTAAAATTGGAATAGAAAAGGAACAAAATCGAATTTTCGAAAAATCGCTTCGAGTTGCACACCCTCATGCTACAAACTAACTTTGTGCCAAATTTCATGACAATCGGCCGAACGGTCTAGGCGCTATGCGCGTCACAGTGATCTTGACAGACAGAGATCCAGACAGAGAGACTTTCTGCTTTGTTATTAGTAAAGATTACCTACTTTACATTATCATTACTCATGTTTCTTATGATGATAAAATTTGTACGTAATTTAAAAGTAAAAAATAAAGTGATTTTCCAGTTCTATTAACATGTGCCAATTACTGGATCACAAGGTGTCATACACTGGGGTATCAGGTGCCAATTACTGGTGATTTTGGTAACTTTTTATATGCATATTTTTATAAAAGTTTCGATTCAAATATTTTTGATTTTAGTGAACCAAATAGATGCACAAATGTGCACTCTTTGATACAAAAATATTTGCAAAAGAATTTTTTTTTTCTAAGTACTGAAAACAGAGGTAAGTTTAAGAACAAACTCTTAAAGTGCCAATTACTGGGGTCTTTACCCTATTAATAGTATTATGCTGTAAAAGTTTTGGCTTCTTACTCAAATTTTAAGAGAGTGCTCAATGACAACTTAATTGAACATTAGCCGTGTCATAGAAAATGCCAAAAAATTAGAAACATTTCATTTCCCCCAGCTGTTTTTTTTTTCAATCTATATGCATATTTTGAGTGTATATTATAATATGTAGCATTCTTTTTTTTTCAGTTCAATGTATTTTTAACCCCCTCCCCATACTAATGAAGTTTGGGAGAGGGGGTTGAGCACCTTCTTTCAATTGAAGCAGGAAGCTAAAATTCTTCCAATCTGCAATCCATAAGTCTAAAAATATTGAAAGGTGTCCTGTTATCTAGGAGAAACTTCTTTTTTTACAAGTATTTTTGAACTACCTTAACCCACCCCTTTATATAAACGTTCTAATTCTGGAGATACTAAACTATATCTTATTAAAGTGCTTGGAATTCAAATTAAATAATATCATCATAGTTGACAGCACTACAAACACAATTTGTGATGACTACCATCTTATTCCCGCGAAATGATTTTCCAAGCGGAAAAATCTGCAGACAGATGGCGCTGCTACCAAGTGACATATGTAATAAATGCTTGTGATGGAAGAAGAGCAAGTACGATGCATTCAATCGCAATCTGTTGAGTATCGTCATTTAAGTTTTCTCACGTTTAAAATCTTAATACACTTCATTACACCTAAAAATAGCACAGCGTCATTAAAAATAGACTTAGAACATCTGGTGTGAATAATGATATGGGATATTTGACAAAATTGTACTACGTTTCTGTTTTACTTTTAGAAAATTGAATGAAATCCTTTCTCTCTTTTTTTTCATTTTATTTTCTTATTGTACATTATATTGTGTTGCATTTTTAAAAAATTGTAAATATTCTCGTGTTTAGAGATAAAAGAAGCAAAAAGGAGAAAGAACTTTTGCGAAAACAATTACGCTCATAATATTAGGTTAACAAAACAAAGGGGGGGGGGAGGTTGTTGACTTTAAACGTAAGAACGCCTCTTTTTTTTTTTTTTTTTTTGTCTTATTAACTACCAATAAAAAAAATCAGTGACAAAAAAATTATAGCTAATTTTGTTTAAAATCTACGCTCTACTAAAAAATGCACTAAACGGAGCATACGGTAAATGACTAGAAATTTTATTTATAAAGCGAATAAATAATCAATGTTCACGTTTTACTAATGTTGACTTACATTTTATCCATAGACTAAATCCATATATCTTTCTGAAAGCATTGTATCGATAGGAATAAACTAATTTCGTCCTATCCAACATTATTGTATTAATAAATAATCAAGTTTTTATCAGGTTGTTACTATTAATTTTCAGTTGCTTGCTAGTTTTTAAGCTTCTTGAAAAATTATTTCTTAGTACATCAAAGTTAGTTAAATTTTGTTCCATGGAGTACAGAATCACTCTGATTCCTGTGTTTAAAAAGAAATGCCTTAAAAACAAATAAGAGTTGCCGAAGTTCATTCTCCTTGCATATTTATTCAATAATACTTACGGGAAATGTTTTCAGATTTGTAAAACATGATCTGTGTAGTGCATAAAAGTCTTCATGCTATCGAAGTTTAATCTGAAAAGGTTTGTTTATTAAATGTATGGCGATGGGGAAAACTTCCAAAAGGCATCCGTGGAAAAGATTTCTGGAATCTGTTGTTGTTGTGTCATAGTTAATAACTGCTATAAAGATATAAACTGCCATTGTCTCGAAAGGTTGTTCTTCTTTATTAACTTATAAAACATTACCAGAAAGATTTGAAGGGCAAAAAGGGAGGAAATACACCTAGGGCTACGGTGAGAATCGAACCCACGACCTCCGGCATTTGAAGCGAAGCTTCTACGTCAGCGTCACGAAGACCACTGAGGACTTCGTACTTATTTCTAATACATGTTTCAGCACTCTGCAAAGAACAAGAACCTGATGTTATGTCTTCACAAGAAGCAAAATAATAGTTTCATTATTACATCTTTTTATTTTATATTCACAGTATTTTTTTTATATTATTTCACTATTATGAAGTAACGTTGCACATAACATCGAATAATGAACGTTTCAGTGCTTACATTCGTCGAGTTATCAAGAATTTCTTCCATACACGAAGCGAGAAAATAACACTTTTAGACCAATTTCTTATTAAAATTCTTTGCTTGAGGCAGTGAAAGAGGTTTAAGAGGACTTTTTTATGTATTGAGTCAAACACGTGCCAAGTTCAGATCCTGGTAGGTTTTTATTGAAAAGTCTCTCAAATCATAATTTTCGGATGAAAATCAAAAACTAATACTGTTATAGAACTCTTTTTTTTTTAATTAAGTATTCTAAAGCTCCTTCTCCTTTATAATTTATCCCTATTTCATTATCAAAATGTTTAATTTCACTCACAATGGTATGATGTATTACTGTAGGGATGGATTTCGTTATTAAGGAATTTGTTTTTGGAAAAAAATGATAAAAATTTACAGCCATGAAAAAACGTCGAAAAAAACACGATTTCTTCTTTATCTTCACTAAAAATATATTATCATTTCAAACTATAGCAAAACCCATCCCCTGCTTAGTAGGCTGTGCATTGATCTCAGAAAAAAAAATGTTGAATATTTCTTTAAAAGTTTTAATCCTATGTATTTACAATTCTTTGATTTTGTGAAAAAACTCAACAGAAAATACCATTTGTAGAACAAAAAGCTTTTAGAAAAAGAGTACAGTCAAAGTATTAAACAAACCTTTATACTGCATTAAAACTGATCAGATTGTTTTAAAATTTTCTGTGTTTTTCGAAGTTAAAGGTGTTAAGCTAAGTAAAAAATTGAAAAATCCATCTTTTCATCGGTTTTTGCAATTTGAAAGTTCTTTCTGATAAAGTTATAAGAATGTTCTTGTGTTAGGCATTTTTAAAGTGTTATTAATTCAAATCTAATCATTTTTATTTCAGATCATTGTTGTTACTTATGATTCCGTCATCATTTTGCTTGCATTTTGCTAGTGAGCTATCAAAAAAAGGGATCGCTATTTGTGTAATGACAAAATGGTAAGTTGAGCTTGAAATAACCTTCTTTATGTTTCGTATCTATTTCTAAACTTATATACGTATGTCTTTTATTTGTGCAGTTTTAGGGAAAGTTAAAGAAAATTAATTGCTTCAATACATTATTGTAAATGTAAATTTTAAATTCGTTCAAATTCGTTGGTTTTTAACTTTGATTTTCACAGTGCAAAGTAAAGAAAAAAAATCTTGGTTGGCCATAAAATCTGGATGCTTCGTTATGATACCATGGTCCAGAGCAATAATAAAGCCCTTATAACTAGTTTTTTACTTCAGTTTAGTTCGTGCAATGATTTTCAAAGATATTATTCCATTATGTTTTTAAACTGAAATTTTTAAAAATAAAAGAATAACAGTTTTAAAAAGTATTACACAAAACTAACATTAAAATAATTGTTTTCGGCGCAATGTGTTTTGTTAAATGGTGTTGCAATAATTGGACTCGAGGCAATCTGTAAGGAAGGTGGTGATGTTTTTACGGAATAGCCTATCAGAAAACTAAATATTTACATGGTCCCTAATAAAGTAAAGGTTGTTTATAAGCGCCCCGGTTACCAGCTATCAGGAATATGATTACTGATTAATTTTTTACACTTTTGATCAATCATATGCTTTCAAACTTTTTATGAAGAGCAACATGAAAATTGGAAACGAGATATGCTTATTAAATTTGTTATTTTACCCTGTATCATTTTCTCTAAGCTAATGCTACCGTTAAGGAGCGGAAGATAAAAGGTTGACATTGACATTGATGACTGACTTTCAAGCCTACCTTTAAAGCAGTAATACTCAGTACCGGGGGTGCCCCTATGGGTGGTCACAAGAAATCACTGTGACCTCCCAAAGTTTTTCCTTATTCGGAAAATCTTTGCAAAACTATAATTTTTTGACATTTTTTTTAATGATGCTTTATATTTTTTCTCATTAGATGCAGGTACACTGTTAAAACTACAGGTTGCATTTGGCACTTTTCAAGGGTGAAAAGCTTGTTCACCAGCGGTACTATATACGGTGCCGAAATTGCACCCTTAACACGGGCGAAAAACCGGCACCCTTCACCCAGCGTGCACCGCGGTGAAAAACGGAACCCTATGGCAGAACATTGGCACCCTCTGTTTCCTGTTGCTGAGCCCCCCCCCCCCCCCTCGTTTTTGTGTGCATTTCTGTAAACAATTGTATACATTATTATTTATTATTTTGAGTTATAAAAAACTAAGTCTTGGTACATTTTCCACATTGAATAGTTCTGAAAATGATTAAAACTTGTACTTAAAGGCATTTGATCACATTTCAACTTTCGAACATAGTTTAAAAGTGTTCAATGACTTAAATTTGTCTGCCGTGCATTAATTTTCGTACATCCACTTGGGTTGCTCAGTAATTTTAATATGTTATTGACATTTACTGCAGCACGATCGTACAGAAAATGAAGAGCGTAGGTACTATTTGTAAATCATTTACACAAACAATAAATATTCAATTATATTGCAATCATGGAAAAATAAAATCGTTTCATCACGTTCGAAATTTTAATCAAGAGCACCATATTAGTACGTACGTATATATGATTCGACATTTGAATATCCGTATAGAATATAAAAGAGCACAAGTCTTTCGATAAATTAAAAGCCAGAACAAATTCTAACGAGTTATTCATTCTTACTATTACTAGAGTGACGAAAAAAGCTCAGTCATTCGCTTTAAGCAATAACGCCGAGGAAAGCTAGTTAACTTAGACACGAGATAATAAATAAAAACAAATCGAGACAGAAAAGAAATTTCCTTTTTCTCAATCCGCTTTCCTTTTTTTTTTCGTGCTTTTATGTTTTTTTTTATTTGCATCATCGTGATTAGAGTTTCCGTTCACTTGCTGAGAGTGCATCACATTGCTAACTATAAATCTCTTTGTTAAAAATCCACAAGATTGTTGACAATACAAGTAAGTAAAACCATATACTGTCTGATATTTTAAGGCGAAACCTTACTCGAATTTGCGCATGCGTCAGGTCTCTTCTGATTTTATCAAAATAGGGGTGATAGAAAGAAGGAAGTAATGAGCAAGCAAAAACTGAATGCATCTGGAAGTGCGCTTCCTTAAACCATCACCCCTTTTTTAATTGGAACCGTACGCAGCTGCTAGTCGCGGAGTTCGAGAACAGACAGTAGTCAAAATTAATAGTTGAGATAACTTTTCAAATATCATTTAATTTAAGCGTTTTGGTTATTAAATGTTACTTATCCGGTGCTGATAGCTATTTTTAGGTAAAATTTATGCATGATAGAAATAGCAAATGTACATAACGGCTAACTGAGGAATCAACGTACCTTTTAAACACTTTTAAATATGTTCGAAAGCCTTAAAAGCTACACTATGATCAAATGCCTGTACTTACGCGTAAATTTGAAGAGTAAATCGCAGAAACTTATGAGTTTTAATCCAATTTCGTACTTCATTCAATGGGAAAGTGCATGTACGTAGTTATTCTTGCGTCCGCCATTGATTGTGGTTGAATGATGTCAGAGCGGAGAGCGCATGCGCCAACGTTTCACCCTTGCATTTAGGAGGTCCGTTTTCACATTTATTAGCGTCATTCACCTTGATCACATTTCCTAGCCTCTATTGCACCCTGAGGCCCCGTGTTTTCACCCCAGGGAGCCAAATAGTTAGTCAAAGGCACCCGTAGTTTTGACAGTGTATCTAGTATATGGGTATGCTCATGTTTTATCATTTGACAAAACTCAGAGATTCATTCGACTAACTGAAAATTTCCCTTCTACCAAAAATGTACGTATGCGCAATGTATAATATTACTTCAAAGAATGTATAATAATTGGAATTCCAAAACTGTTTATAGAAAAGGACATTTTGAACTATGTAAAATCAAAAAGAATCCAATAGATGAGACACAGACATGTCGTTCCGAATTTTTCCAGAGGGGAAGCGAAGGGAATATACGAATGGATTTTTTTTCCGGGAAACAACAGAAACCACGCCCACTTAAATGTTAAAACATTGATTTTACAAAGCCAAGAGGGAGGGGGTGCAATTCACTCTCTAGCCTCGCTAAATGACCGGTTTGATGGAGAGAATGGATGATAACGGATGCACAAAATGGAGTTTAAAAGGCCAATGCCAAGGTCAGAAAAAACGAGGAAGACATTGAAAGAGATCCTTGGACGAGGTTGAAAGGGAACCAAAAAACATGAAAACAGCTAATTAGAGAAAAAAGCACGAGACGGATCGCTCTGGAGTAAAACCGTTAGGGAGGCCAAGGTCCAACATGGACAGTAACGTTGTTAACTTGCAACGCAAAAAAAAAAAAAAAAAAAAAAAGAACAAGAAAACAAATTTTTTCAGAGCTGTGCTACGAATCTTCTTAAATTCCGATAGAAATCGTGCTGTTTTCTTAGACTTCATTACGAGTCATTACGAGCTGCTCCAGCTCTCCAATAAAAATGGCTCAAACGTCAGTGGAATATCTATTTTTTATGTCAACGTCACTTTTATATCACGGGCCGGCATCGAAAGAGTTTAACCTTCACCAACTAATAATCTCTGACTTATAAAATATACGTAACTCATAAATGCCTTTATTGTTCTCAGCAGTAACATTTGTAACAAAGTTATTCCGGATGCACATTTAAATAAGTGGCGGCGTTTGTCAGAAGACGAGTCTTCGTAACTAGACGCGTTTTGCAAATCTTCTTGACTATTGCTTACGCCTGCGTCTTTTGCATTTTTACATCGTTAATCAGCATGCAGTTTTAATAATGAAGCGAAAAATTCTATTTACAAGGTGAACTTAATGATAAAAATGATTTAAGCTGATTGCAAAAAAACAATTACTGCAATTACGAATTAAAAAAGGTAACGGTCTTGTTTCAGCATGCATTTTTAAACGATTCTGTATTTACTTAGGTGACTGCTTAGAATTTGGTGAAAAATGTTTTGGATTTAAAATAATGGATATAAACCTTTCAGGCTCTGTCCCCCCCCCCCCGCCTAAACACGGATGTGAGATCACGACCTCCTCACCACCACCACCATTATATGTGGTCAATTGGAGTTTGAAACTGAAGCTGGTTATTAAATGTAAATGCAGATGACTTCGAACTCAAAATTTTACATAGCTGCACTTGCACATAACTTTTTTTAAAATCATATTATTAGTAGAACAAAAGAAATTAAACTAAATGCTAATTAATTAGTAACTAGGGTCCTAGTGTGGTTGACGTGTAGTGCTAGTCTTTCACAACGTCAATGATAACAACTGTTTGTTCTTGAGAGCTGGATTTTGTTTGACAGGATGCAACTGTGACAAAGAACATCTTAGGTCACTTTTGACATCCAGCCGTGCTCGATATTTTGATTTCGTGTATACTTATGCTAAAAATCCAAGTTCAGATGAAAATTTCACTAAAAATGTTTTTAAATGAGCTGTAAAACTATGTACTTGTGACTACAAACTGAGTAAATCTTAATTAATTTCAGCATGCAAATAGAAAAAATTCTTACATTCACGTCTCTCTTAAAATTCTTGCACATCTTCCAGGTTGAAAACCCATAATGAATGCTATATATTTTATTGAAAGAGATTTAGAATATGTAATATTAATGGAAATATATGTAAAAGACTCCAAAATATTTTTAAACATCGATGCATTTCAGAAATATTTTATTACTAGAAAATCGCCCGTCAAGGTATGACGGGTGAAAATTGTTTCTACATTTAAGCGAAGCCATTGCCCGTTTGGTGATATTTTGACACTTGAAATTGTAACCGCAGTGGATTACCCCTAAACTCCAGTAGGTAGCGTTCATTGTTGACCTTTTTTTTTTCTTTTTTGGTTCTTCATTCCCCATAAATGACTGTCTTACCAGTAAAACAGTTAAGTGACCGGATCAAGTTCAGCCTTGTCACGATAAAGCATTTCTCTGCATGTTAAACATTACAAAAACATATTATCAAATTATCATGCCCTGACTCAAGTTTCATTGTTGAAACATGCGCGTTACTCGATCGTTGACTGTTATAGATATGAAGGTTAGTAACATTTTATGAAGATTCTTTTCTCGCTGTTCTTAATCCAACATATTGTTTCTTACTTAATTTGTAAATAAACTGTTTTACCAATTTTTTTAAACAATGAGCATCATGTATTTGACAATGCATACAGATAACAACGGAATAGTCTTCAAAGCCAAAAGGAAATGTTCTTGTACTTTTCTTTCTTTTTTTTTTTTTTCCTTTCTCCCTCCTCTCTCTCTTTTTATCAGTAATATTCACATGTTTATTCGTAAAGAATCAAGAATAAAATACAAATTAAACTACTACACAACAGGAAAACTCCCATCATTAAGGATATGTTACGCTGCTAAAAACACAGGTTCAACTTTTCACCAAAATGACGGTTCCAAGAGATTTTACTACTTTTCTCCTTTTGTTAAAATGATTGCGACCAGTACCACCAAAAACGTAAAATTTCTTCAAGTTATCTATCTATATTTGTCGCGCTTGATGGGAGTATGAAAGTAACTAAGAATTCGTTAAAAAGAAAAGCAATTCATTAAAGTATTGTACATTTAAGAACAAAAACGTCTAACACGTGCAATGAGAACAGGCACCCATTCATTTTCAGTTATTAAAATTCATAAATTACTTATTAGTCGTGAAAGGAATTAGTGTTTTGTGCACATCAGGTTTTTAAAAATAAATGTATCAATTGTTTTCAGGTAAATTTTACTGTAAAATTTTAATAAATAACTTTGAAAAAATTTTGAAAACTTTTACTCAAAATAGAAAGACTAATTTTGTAATCTTAACAGTAAATTTTGATGTAAATTGAGACCCAAAGTTAAATAATTTTGGAAATTTCTGAAATTATTTATTTATTTTTTTAAAAGCGGAAAATCAACTAGAAAGGGCAAATATTTTTCCTGATAAATATTTTCACTAAACTATTTTCCATTACAGTTCAAAACTTGATTCATAACATAAAAATACTAAATTTATCAAAAGACGAGAAATTTTGGTATAGAAATTTAAGGAATAAAAGAGCATATTGCTGAGATAATAAATAATTAAAATATGTGCCAGCAGTTACGTCTGTCTAAGATAATCCATTTTGAGAGCTATGTCAATCAGATGAAAAGTCAACTTAGAAACCGTGAAGTACAAAACTGACTGGTATTTTAATTTTAAGCAACATTTTACGCCTGCTTATACAAGCAAAACAAATAAAAACTATTTCCTGAAATAAGTTCTCACTTTCAAAGATCATATTAAGATCGATGTCACTCTCCTTTCTATTAGTTATAGTATGTTGTTGATAAGATTTGTAACTAAAATAAATTCAACCTTATAGGCTTTGGGGTTCACCTTATAGGTTCAACATTATAGGCCACTGGGCACCTCCGGAGGTGCGCAGTGCCATGCTCATCTCCCCCAAAGTCTATAGTACACCTCTTTCAAATCTTGAGACGCAAGAGAGCAAGAACCTCTCAAATTGAGATCAAAATCCCTCTAAAATAATCCTGGTGCAGTCTGCTCAGGACCGCAGAGCCGGCGGGCAACTTGTCAATTATACCGCCCCCCCCCCCAAAAAAAAGAAGAAAATGAAAAGGGGGAAAAGAAGAAAAAAGGGAAGAAAAGAAAAGAGAGGAAAAAAAGAGAAAAAAAAAGGGGGGGGGGGGGGTATTTAAAACTGCATAATAGAAAACAATTTACTCTATCTTAAGGGTCAAAACAGTAAATTCTAAAAGAGTAAAATTTACTTAATTTTACATTTTCTCTTATTCGGAGTCCCCCCCCCCCTTTTTTTCTTCCTTTCTTTTCTTCTTTTTTTCTGAGTTAGTGCCTCCGCCCCCCCCCCCCCCCAAGGCCTGGGCCCCTAGTTTCTGACTAGGCTGACATGGCCTCTCGTCGGCCTGAATCTGCTCCATGAGCACCCAATCGTGAGGACGCGTAATGCTTGGCAGAGTCGAAACGTTAATTCAAAATGTACCAGAATTGAGCTGCTTGTATTAAGTTGTACCCATAAAAAGATTGATAATCACGACGATTTTTTAATAGAAGATCCAACCTTAAAAAATGTACTCTAGTCGAATCTCTATAACTCGAAGCTTATTACTCAAATATACCTTTATCTCGAAGTTTTCATCGGGTCCCAAACTTTTGAGAGTGTTGTGGAAACTTCCCATTACTCCAACTACCGATAACCCGAATGTTTTAGCCGGTCCCTTGGAACTTTGAGTTATCGAGAGTTTATTACATTGAATTTTTGTATTGTTTTTTTCCTTATAGAAATCCCTAACTTGAAAGATGTTCTGAAAAGATTTTTTTGTGAGCATTTTTTGTTTTTTTAAATTGAAGCTCCAAAGTTGAAAAATGTAGTAAATCGGATTTTTATAGGACTGCGAAGTCGGAGAAAAAATGTCCGACTCCAGGAATTTCAGAACCTCCGACTACGATTCTTCTACCCCAAAATCAGTTCGACCCTGACTCCGGAAGCACTTGCAGAGTGGCGGACTTTGAGGGAAAATGACCGACTCCGACTCTTGAAATTTTAAACCTTCGACTCCTGATTCCGACTCCTTTACCCAAAAGTCAGTCCGACTCCAAGTCCGTAGCCCTGGCATCCCCCCTCATAAAATCTCCAACTTGAAAGATATTTTAAACAGAGTTTTTGTGTGCTTTTTTTTTTTAAATTCAAGTTCCTATTTGGAAAGATTTTCTGAATCGAATTTTAAAGTGAATGCACCAACACTGTTTGAAAAAAAATTCTATTAAGACACATTCATTCTACGTTTCTCACTATTTACGAAAGGCCCCGTGGGAAAATTACCGAAGTCATTCATAAATCTTTATTTATCACGTTGTTTTCTTATTGCACGAAACGATCATCTTCCCAACCTCGGAATAGAAAGCAATAATCCCCGATCGATTACTTCTCTGCGTCGGACGCGCACTCACATACACACACACACGCGGAAAGTACCAGATGGCCAGTTACTGAAGGACAGATGCACAAGAAGTGGCCGTTCGCCCAGTGAGCAAAGGGTTGGAAACGGGCAGGGCGGGAAAAAAAAAAGACAGGCGCAAAAAAATTGCAACTTCATCTAGCCGAAAGGGTTGAGAAGAAGGGTGGGGTCCCGCTAGCCACTGCGATGCCCGTTGCGTGCAGGTGGAAACATACTGGCGAAAAAAAATTCCTCGCATCATCGTCATCCTCTTCTTCGCACACACATTCTGTGTGAGAGAGTGAACGGCAGCTGGAGAGCGCCAGAAAAACCTTGGCCTACGTGACGCTGATTACCCACTCTGGAGATCAAAGGGGTGACCTCATTTTTAACAATTGGAATCGAAGCTTTTTTCCTCTGTTCTTTTCTTCTGCTATTCCCGAATTCGAGTCTTTGTGGTGAGAAGATGCCGTTCGTGGATTCTCTCGATCCTGCCGTCGGAGCGATGGAATGTTTGTTCATCAGATGTTTTTCAAGGTGGATGCGGCTGATGTGATAACGCTGGTTTGTTGATGGAACGGTTTATCTCCACTGAAGGTCATGGGCACATGGTTATGACTACTTTAATCCACTTTCTTCATTCAAATTGATTTCAGTTTCCACGGGCTATTTCCAGATCCATTGCATTACCTTGGTTAAACATAATGATATGTAACAATAATTTAATTTTGAATCATGTAAGGAAACACAAAGCAAAAAGTTAGGTTGGTGATGCGCAAGTAAAAAAGATGGATGTGACTGATGTAATAACGCTGATCTTTTGCTGGAACTGTTGTTCTCCGTTGAAGGTCATGGGCACATGGTTGTGGCAACTTTTACTCGCTATCTTCATTCAAATTAATTTCAGTCTCCGTGCGTCATTTCCGTATATCTATTACCATTGTATATCTATATCATGCATCTATCATATTTTATCATACATTATTATATTCAATTCATTGTATATAATAATGTATAACAGTAATTTAATTTCACACCATATGTGGAAATACAAAGCACAATTTTAGGTTGGTATGCACAAATAAAAACGGTGTATGTGACTGATGTGATAGAACGGTTATCTCCGCTGAAGGTCATGGCACATGATTGCGTCAAATTTCATCCACTTTCTTCATTCAAATTGTTTTCAGTTTCCATTCCCCGATTCATTACATTCATTAAATATGATATAATATTGTGTAACAATAACTTAATTTCGAATCATGTAAGGAAGTACAAAACAAAACGTTAGGCAAGTGATGCGCAAGTAAAAAAGGTGGATGTGACTGGTGTGATTACACTGATATTTTGCTGGAACGGTTTCTCTTTACCCTAAGTTCATGGGAACATGGTTATGGCAACTTTCATCCAGTATCTCTGAATAGGTTTCAGTCTCCAAAAGCAATTTTCAGATCCGTTACCTGAATTAAATATGATTCTGTTTAAAATAATTCAATTTTGAATCAGAAAAGTTCAAAGCTAAAAATTAGTAGAATGATGTGGGGAAAAAAAAAGTATGAGCTTATGGATGTAAAATCTTCTAATCAAAGCGCTGAGGTGTGGAACAAGCAGGTTGAATAGAAAAATCTATAAGCCCCGTGCACTTCTGTCTCTGTGTGTGTCCGTAATACAATCTCCTTCGGACTGACAATGTCTACCAAAACAATACTGGTACCGTTGAATACAAAACATCCCAAGAAAGCGGTTTTGCCTTTTCTCACTCCTCTAAAGTTTATGGAGCCGGAGATCCAGTCCTGATGATCTCCTGATTACATCCACGGCTGTTCTGACACACTGAAAAGCATTAAAATCATCAATTGTCAACCGTCGCAGGAAGCATTGAGCCACTGCAGGTGACAAACGGGGGTTGGCGAGCGAAGCTAGCAAGGGAGGAGCCCCCTAATAGCAGATTAACGAAACAACAAAAATAAAATGAAACCTTGATCCGAAATTTGTTGAAAAAGAGGTTTCTTGAACTTGAAACCCCAAACACGTGTCCGCAATTTGTTGCAAATTTTTGCATTTGTAACTTCTTTTCTCTTACTGGAGCTCTGTAGCACAAAAGTATTTGTTCATTTATTGCAGAGACATGGTTCTAGAAATCTAGATTTATCTAATAATTTATGATTTTCAGCTATCTTTTGTTTTCAAAGATTTAACCATGAACGAGTCACTGAACGCAGTGGTCATAAATCAAAAATGTTGAAATTTTCTCGTCTGTTTGCAAAACTAAACCGGAAATTTCATAGTTTTTGCTTCTCTTATTGATTGCTATGTAGGAAGAACCCGTTTGGCTCAACTCAAGGCCAAGGTCAAGTACACGTTACTTCCTTAGAAACAGGTCTGCAGCCACTTGAAGAGAGCACAAAAAATGTAGAAGTATTCTGTCCCCTGTGGGCAAGAAAAGAAATCGTTTTAATTGTTTTCTTTTTCTGGTTGTCAAAATCGAACTTTATTATTGATTAATAATGAGGTTATTATATAGATAAAGAACTCAGGACTCTGGAGGTTAGAAAACATACTGTGCGTCAATTTGCATGATACGGGCAAACATTTTGATGAAATTTTTAAGACCATGAACACCACGAATGTTTAACACTCAAATGCATGTTTTTTTGAAAAAAAAAAAAAAAAAAAAACAAATTAAAGTATGTTCTTTGACTTTAAACTTATGTTCAAGTAACAAGAAAAATACTTTTAAAAATCATAGTTTAATTTTGGCATGGTTTATGGCAACCACTTGCCAACATCGTGCTTTAACTGAAATAAAAACAACAATAGTTTACCATCAAGCGTCAAAAAACATTGATAAAAATTGTAAAAATATAGTGGACGCTGGTCAATTGAATCAGAGGTTAATTGAATCCACCGCTTTAATGAATTAATTTTCAAAAACAAAACTGAATCCAGTTTTATTGAATTCGCCGCTTTATTAATTCAGCCGCTTTATGGAATCAAAATTGTTTAGAACAAAGGTGATACACATAAGCGGCAGCCACTGTACTACCAAACAATTAAGGTTGCAGTAAAGTTTTATTCGTCATAAAATTGAAAGAAGTAGATTTTTTCAAGAGCCGAATAAATATATCTATTTTTGTTTTCCATTATATTGGTGCATTTACAGAGTGAAAATTGATCTTATAGCATTTTCAGTAAGTACTTTCTTGGTCATTGGCAACTACGGAGTTTCAATTTATTCTTATAGTTCTTCAGAGGACTAAATTGAGTATGTTGCCAAACAGCAATACTATGCTTTTAGGGGGTGACAACAAAAAGCAGGAGGACAATAAAACCCTGATGTAAGCATCACGGAATTTTGGTAAAATTATTATAATTTTTTTTAATTTTCCACATTCTAAAAGTGGAAGAAGTTTAAAAAAAAAAATCAATAAAAAACAACGGGTGCACATCTCCTTAAAAATGATGTTGCAACCCACCCCCTTTTCAATTAACTCGACATTTAAAAGATAAAAGTTAACCTAAATATTATACGCTGGTAACAAGTATATTGAAATTACAGTCTGTAACAAAAAAGAGATTTTTTGCTCTGTAAAAACACAAAGATAAGACTTGATTTTCTGATAGTCATCAAACTATTTGGGAAAAACAGGTTAAGATTCAAGAAATTCATTTATTTCTGAAGAAAATGGGATATGACAAGTGACAGAAAATTAATTTTTAAAATTCAAGTGTCATGTTGTCATGTCTCCTTTTTCCTGGAATTCACCCTTAAAATCGACATTATAAAAGCAGGAACCTCATTTCGAAACACCTTTACAGATGCACACGCAATCTCTGGGTGCAACAAATTTCATGAAAATCGTTGAACAGTAGATTAACTTTCTGCAGAGAGCGAGGTCAGTTCAAAAATTTTTAAGTCTGCTTTTCGCAAAATCCAAAGTATCCAAATGTTACAGAGGCAGCCTGTTCGATCAAAATACTATTGTCTTTTAGTGGTTTTTATTCTGATTATCTGATTGAAGTATCTTATGTGGAAGAAAAATATAATAATTCAAGAATCAATCTTTTAGTATTTGCACCTGTCTTTACATTTAAATACAGTAGCACAAACATTGAATTTTACGACGGTAGAATATGTATAAGATTTGGCGAACGAATTTATATAAATGCAGTCGTTTTCACTTTTGTGAAGCAAAAACTGGGTGCGGCAACCCAACCCAGCAGATCGGAAATCCTTGCTTTGAGCAGGTGATGCGTAGAACATTCCAATTTTGAAACACAATACAGACAGAGGAAAATAAATTGTGACTCTCTCAAAAATTCTCAACACTTTGTATATGTTTCATAAATATGATAAAACTGAATTTTTATTGCGGCCCGCCGCGCATTTCCGTTCCGTTGACAGCCTGCGTTCGAAAGGGCGGGAATTGCGAATGAGCATAAAATAAATCAAGTGGTATGAGTTATTTTGTAGCTAGTCGAAAAGGAAAAGGATATAAAAAGGGTAGGGCAAAGAAATATGAGTGTTATTTTAACGAATTCTTCTCTATGTATGAGCTATCACTACAGAAAAAAGGGTAGGGATGTTGACTGATTTTTCTTCCAAAATTGGGAAAAAGCATAAAACCCTACATCATTCAACCTGAATCCATTTGTTGCAATGCATAATAATTACTGCTCTATTTACACTGGTGGACAAAATTAAGAGATAGAAGGCCTTTTCCCAAGTATCTCGAGAAATACTGGATAAAAATTAATGAAATTTGGTATGGATATAACTTATAGAATGACAATAATGTGTGCAAAACAAAAATTAAAGTGCCATTCAAGCGTTATTGCCATTACTCCAATGCAAGGGCGGATCCAGGGGAGGGTCAAAGGGTCAGCTGACCCCCCTGTGACAAGAATTTTATTATGATTATTATCAAACTTCAAATGTTTAGATTCGAAAAAAAAGAGAACATGGAATTAATATCTACCTTTTTTTTTTACTTCGTCCTGTAAGTAATTCTTCTCAGTGCGTCGAAGGATATGACTGGGTTCGTTTACTGATGGACTGTTGCTATTTTAAGTTTTTTTGTTCATTTTCAAAAGAACAACCGCCTCTAATGAGCTCAGAGCACTCTTCCACTTCAAAACACATGTTGGATGTGCTATAAAATGTGCATGTAAATGTATCCAGCTATTTTTTTTAGCAGTAATCTCATGTATTCAAAGTTTACGGTAACGTGACCAACTTGTCTGTCTAAAGAAATATGACTTTTGATGAAAATTTGGGGGAATATAATCCATGGTTACGCCTTCGAAAAAATTAAGAGAGGGGGGGGGGGTAATATGAAAGGGTTTTGATCTCTTTTGGGAGGGGGGATCCGTAGCATATGGGGGGAGGGTACGCCATCCCCTTTAGATGATGATCACTCCTGCATTTCTGATACTTTTATACGTAGGAGGTACATCACGTTTGAGATTGAAACTTGACCCCCCTTACAAAAAATTCTGGATCCGCTCTTGCTCCAATGTGAACTGAACTTCATGATGGAAGATGGAAATTAAAGTGAGGCTTGTATGGTATGTGGGCACCTCTAGTATGTTGTCTGATCCCCTCTGACAGATAGATAGCATGCACAACGAGTATTTATTCTGTTAATAAGAGAGTTAAGGAGTGCTTGAGGACGACCCTGCCACTTTTCCACCTGAGCATTTTTTAACTTCGGAATGGTTCCGGATGAGGGTTGGCGTATCGCAGTAGCCCTCCCACGAGCATTCCAAGCATGTTCAAAGAGGTTAAGGTCAGCGTAATCGGCTGGCCAATCCATTCAACGAATGTATTCGCTTTCCAGATACTTCTCAACCAGGAGAACACTATGTGGTCGGGGGCAATGTCGTCCATAAAAACGAATTCAGGGCCAACAGCACTCCATAAAAGACACACATAGGGTTGTAGGATCTCCTGCCTGTGCCAAGGGCTTTCCTGGAACCAGTATCACACACATGGAGTGATATGCGAGTATCTTGCATGTGATCCCTGCCAGAACCATCACTCCTCCACCAATATAATGACCCCTTTCCATGATGTTAATGGAATGGTATCGAGTCCTAAGCTCCCTCCATATGAATATTCGTCGAAAATCATGATGTAGACTGAATCTGGACTCATCTGTGATAAGAACATTAGCCCATTGGAACTGTGTCCTATGTTGGTGCTGTCTGCACCATTGTAAACGCTCTCTTTTGTGGGAGGGAGTAAGTAGGATGCAAATGATGAACTTCCTGGCATACAACCCTCTTTCACCGAGCCTCCTGGCAACTGTCATCCTTGAAACTAATGTTCTTGTGGCAGCAATGAGGTTCCTAGAGCGTTGAGTCGTTGTAGACGTCCTCTGGCGTTTGTCTGAAAGCAACAAATACTGGTCTTTGTCGGTTGTTTTTATCCTCGGACGACCTTGTCCTGGTCTTCTGGACATTGTCCCCATGTTTTTAAGCTGACTCCACTAATTCGAACAAACCCTTGGAGTTACACCGAATTCCCTAGCAACCTGAGCTTGGGACTGTTCTGCCTCATGTCTATCCACAATTCTCAACCTCATATCTGCGTCTTAACGATGATGTTCACTCATTTCACCTAAATATCAACAAAAAACAAAAAAATTTTTCAAGAAACACAGTACAAATCGCTACTGTGCTGTACAGTGAAATGAGAGGTAAGTAACACAACACTATTTTTTAGGTTTGAATTAGGCGCTCCATCAACTGTAACTTCCAAACTTGGCTATCCTACTCCGTTAAAAAGTTCGACATTGAATTGTTGTAAAAATAAACGGTGCTCAATGTTACTGCTCTTGAAAAAAAAAAAAAATTTATACTTTGTTATATTACATTAATAAACTTTCCGATTTCCATTTTTTCCAAGAAATAGCTGCGCTTGTTAGTTCAAGCAGGGAGTTCTTTCAGCGAGTAAATGCAGTTTTAGATCGCTGATGAGTTATGTATAGAGCTTGCTTGATGAGTGTTTAAACGGTTCGAAACAAATTGTCTCTGTAAAGTCATCAACAAGTTGCTGCAACTTTAGAATGTCTGGCAGCCATGTAGCAAAGTGACGTCATAGTGATGTCTTAAAAATATCACAAAGCGAGCGATCACAAATTAATTGCTGCAGTGACGTTGTAGTGATGTCCCATGAAACATGTCACATGAGTCACAGTGTGACTCTTTAAAACGTCGTAATTCTGTCACTTAGTGACCTGTAACGTCATAGTGATATCCCAAAGTGAGTGATAACAAATTTATTGTTGCAGCGACGTTTCAGGGAAGTCCCATGAAACATGTCACAGCGTGATTCCTCTAAGGCGTCGCAATTCTGTCTCTTAGTGACTAGTGACGTCGTAGTAATGTCTTGAAAATATCAAACAGCGAGTGATCACAAATTAACTGTTGCAGTGAAGTCCCACGACACATTCAACTAATCTGTCACAGCGTGACTCATCCGAGACGTCGCAATTATGTCGAGTAGTGACTTGTGACGTCGTAGGATGTCTTGTAAACATCGAAAACTGAGTGATCGCAAATTAATTGTTGCAGTACAGTACCATGAAACATGTCACAAGTATGTCACAGCATGACTCCACTGAGACGTCGCAATCCTATCACTTAGTGATTCGTGACGTCATTGTAACTTTGCCGTGACATGTTGCTCTATCAGGATAGTTTACAACGAAATCCCTAAGTCACTTTCTGTTTACGGCTGCGCTGAAAATGACACCACTCTTATCAGAATAACATTAAAAAGACATCTCTCCCTTTTCGTGTCGTTCTATCTGTCATATCCTTCCTTCAGGCACAAAAGCGATTGCTGTTATCACCATACATGCATACGCTAAACAGTTCTTACTTGCCCCCGGAATGCGATCCATCCACGAGCAGTGATTTCTTAATTAATCGATTCTCCTGGTGGATACTAACAGAAGGCGAAAAAAAGTGGCCGATTACACAGAATTATATGTTCCGACCCTATCTCTGCCCCAATTAAACTTGTCGCTCCGAGTCCTTTTCCATCCGTCACTGCTTCGCCATCAAGACACTTGGGGAAATGGATGAACTGCAGACGTACTATCGGTAGAGATGCAAAAACCTTCAGTTTTTGAGCTACGGGAATAAGCCCCGGAATTTTGGGCATAAACATAGAACTTTGGGGACATTGGGAATTTCGGCCGTAAACTAACTCTGTTTTTCCACTTTGGTTCTGGGCTTCATACACAATTATGTAAGATTTTTTCAGACGATCACATTGCTAAAAAAATCTTCTATGTTCTCAGTATACAACTAACTTTAAAATTGAAATCGAATTAAAATATATATATATATATTTGTTGAACAAGTTTTTTTTTTTTTTTTTTTAAGCTTAATTTGTTTGTTGATGTCCAAAAATAACTATGTAAGCAACTCTTGCTGACGTGATAAGTATCATGAATGATATGATTTATCTCAGTGTTTGTATTAAAGAGTGCTAAACAAACAAATAAATCATTTTAATGTGTAATTAGATTAGTAGTGTTGATAAAAGTGTTGAGCATTTATATCAATCAGTTAAATATTTAATTGCAAACCAATAAATAAAAAAAATAGTCAGTTGAAGGTAGCTAAACAATCTATTTGACCTAACTTGCTTCCATCTGGTGGAGAAGCGGAGCGTCAAAACTCTCGTGGTAATGGTACTCGTTGATTGTAGTGCTACATGAAAGAATGAATGCTATTTTGGGGGACTGCACTAAATCTGCAAAATATTTTTAGAGCAGGAATTAGTAATCGGAAGGAACCAAGTCCAATCATTGGGCGAAGGAAATACTGAGGCAAAGATCTCAAGTCACACGATTAAACTTTGACGAATAGGAGACACGTTATACGTGAAACGAGTGGAAGAAACCTGATTTCTTCAAAACACTATACTTTCAAATATATCACGTGACTTGGGATCTTTGCTTCAATAATTGAAGGCTTCACTCTATTCCACCTTTATTCCTTCTCAATCTTAGCGTAGGCATCAGTAAGCGAAAGAAGCAAGTCCAAGGCTTAGCAAAAGATGAGACATAGACGCCAAGTCATGTGACTCAACAATACCGAACGGTTGACATGTTTTGCGAGAACTAAGAAAAGGAACCTGACTTCTTCCAATGCTTTGCTTTAAAATATATCACGTGACTTCCTTTCAAGTGCACCGGCCATCCACCTTTAAAAATGTTGTAACTTTTCTTAAGCTTTGGGCAATCAGATGGTCTCTGTTTTTACTGTGAAGGTCATCTTTGAAACTTTTTGTGTTTATGACAGCCCATTTTCCTCCGCAATAAATCAGAACCAGATTAAAAAGTGATATCTGATTTCAATCGTCAGACTTGAAAAGTGGCGCTTCCGTACATACACCTCAGACAGAGATCACGCGCCAGCAGCTTGTCAGTGTAAATAATTGCCAGAATCGGCCCATGAAGAGCTTAACCATGACCACATGTCTAGGAAGTAGACTCAGAGTTTTTACTTAAGTACAGTAATTTCGTTCTTATCAGGCAAACTTTTCCGAACTTTTTTTTTAATACATATAATCCTCGCTGATGGCTGTGATGTTATCGGTTTAAAATAGGGAGAAAGGATTTTAAGCCTTTGCTTGTTTCTCATGGACAAGTAAAGCAGCTGCCATCTTCGGAAACGGGGATAATTGTTACTTGGATTCATTTTATTTGTTTATTTGTTTTTGAGACCAGCAGACAATTTCTTTAAGGGGAGGGGGGGAGAATAGTATTTATATTATCTTTTAGAGTAGGCGATTTTTATTGTTCAAACATTTAACAGGAAGACTGTCCCAAACTGAACGAACCCGCTTTTCCATATTTAAACACATTATTACAATTTATACATCTCTTGGTTTTCTTCAGTTTCAAATTATTTCATTTGCCTTTTCAGCAGTTAAATATATTTTTGTAAAAACAAAATCTTTTTTTTTTATGTCAAAAGAAAATAAGGGGCTGTCCATAAATAATGGCACACTTTTTGCAACACTTTTGAATACCTCCCCCCTTTGTTACAATGTGTCACCACTTTGCCCCCCTTTACCACAAAGTGTCACACTTCACTTTACTCCCCCCTTTTTTGTGATAAAGTGTCACACTTTCACTTTACTCCCCCCTTTTTTTGTGATAAAGTGTCACACTTTCACTTTACTCCCCCCTTTTTTTTGTGATAAAGTGTCACACTTTCACTTTATTCCCAGGGGCAGATACAGAAAAATCTTTTGGAGTTGCTCCGGGAAATTTAATAGTCCCCTCACCCCATAACCCTACCATTCGATGTTTCACTACAAAGTTTTCATGACTTTATTTTTAAATGGTTTTCAAATCAATGAATCTACATCTAAATACATGAATATTACGCACTAATCTTCTTTGAATGTGGCGGGAAAACATCTTCAACGTTTCAAGCCAATTAAATACTAAACCCAATTTAATGTCACCGAGATGCTATACAATGAGCGGTTTTAATTAGGAACATTGAGGACAAAGTTATTGAATAAACCCATACCTCATTTGATTTTTTTGTAAATTAATTCATATTTTAACTACAAAATATTATTTGAGTAAGAAAATCATAACTTCATAACATATAAGTTTTATTGAAGAATTCAGAAACTATTTTTGTGTGAATTTCAAAGAAGTTGCTGATTTGTTTTTAAAGCCATGATACAGTTGAGATAACATATTGATACTACATGCCGTTTCCATTAATAATCATGGTTTTTCCAGAAACTACATACCATATGATTTCTTTCATTTTGCATTTTTTATAAGCTGAAACAGAAATCTATTACTTAGCAAATAGCTTCCTGGATCAAAATGACTCTTTTAGGTGCTCCTACACATTTAAAAAAAAAAATGTTTATTATTGATTCCATCAAAGAAGAATTAGTAGATGAATGGCGATAATACGTTCCCTTGAATTCGAAACCAGCAAGTTAAATGTATTCTGCCACTCTGGGCCTCTGACTCCAGTATTACTCCTTCAGTGAAGTCCTTTAGTTTACGTTCTTTTTAAGAACCTATATTAAAAAATGCAAAAAAGAAGTCAATTAAAAATAATAAATAAAATAGTTAAATTAATTCATCCTTTCAGGGGAGGACACGGGGCCCTGGGCCCCCTAAAAT
The DNA here is from genome assembly GCF_026930045.1 of Uloborus diversus. Lineage (NCBI taxonomy): Eukaryota > Metazoa > Arthropoda > Arachnida > Araneae > Uloboridae > Uloborus > Uloborus diversus. Next base: position 30,436,066 of record NC_072734.1, on the reverse strand, counting down.
CCGCTACTGTTTATTCCCTCCTTATCCCAAAGTGTCACACTTCACTTTGCTCCATCTCCCCTTTTATAAAGTGTCACGCCTAACTCCTCTCCCTTTATCACAAAGTGTCACACTTCACTTTAATTCCTTTATCGCGAAGTGACACACTTCACTTTTCTCTTGTCACAAAGTGACACATTTCACTTTACTTCCTCCCCTCGTCAGATGTCACGTTGCTTTTCGTAAGCATATTTTTTTTTGCAAATGCAGATGCCACACGTCTTACTATACACCTCCCTCCTCCTAATCACAAACTCACAATTTCACGAACCCCTTCTCCCCTTCCAAGCGTGACCTCCTTTGTGAACAGTCCTTAAATAAATGCCTCAAATTCATTCCCTTGAACTGTTTGACATCATGTTATATTAAATTCCAACTCTTAATGTTTTTAATTTTAATTTTGAAACATTTTTTCAAGGAAAATTTAACTTCGTTTCTTTCTCTGTATGGAAATTGCCGAGCATAAGAAAAATATATGGTCGATAATCATAACAGCGTATGAATTCAAACTAAACTGGAAGAGTTATGTCTACTATTGCCTGTAAGAAGTTGAGTAATTTTTAAGTTAATTTAAAAAATGACGTTGAGAAAATAAATTTAACAGTAAAGGAAAATTTATTTGCTGATGTAAGCTGTCTTTTAGTTAATACTAGCTGCGTTCCCCGGCTTTGCCCGGTCAATCTTGAAAATAAAAATTGTGTCAAGTGACGTAGGGGAGGGTGGCCCAAAGTGGGAAGGCCTTCGTATGCCCCCCCTCCCATGGAGTATAAGCGACGATGCATACGTATGTCGTACTTACATGAACACTCCCGAGTTTTAATCAGTCGCAGCGAAGCAGCAGTGAAGCGGCATGGCGCAACCAGGCTTAAAATTTTTAAAAAATCATATATTTCTAAAAAAACGTTAAGTTTTTATAACTTGTGATTAGTCGAAGACCAGCTTATTTTTTTTGATTGTCAATGATACTACGTTATTCTAACACCTTCCACCTACAAACAGCGATAGTCATTTCATTTGTTTCTTTTTTAAATTTAAGCCAATAATTATTGAAATAAAAAACGTGCCTTCGGGCAAAGCGGGTATAGAATTTAATCATATATTTGTTTATAATTTCGCGACTCGCTTGCTGACTTAGATTTTTTATTGCAATAGGATAAGTATAACTTTAAAAAGTTATTTTTTAGGATGGCAATTAATTTAATCAGTTATTTTTTTATGTTTTATAAACAAATGTGCTGATTTAAAATTGGATTAGTACAACTATATATATATATATATATATATATATATATATATATATATATATATATATATATATATATTTTACAATGGCAGGAAGCTAGTCAATTATTTTAATTATTTTTTACTTCCTATTTGAGTAGCAAATGTACTTAATCGCAATTAGTTAAGCTTACTCGCTTTGAGCACCCTGGTATTGCAAAGCTTGTTTTTCAAATATTTGTAAAGTTTGATAATAAATGAATATCGGGTTTGAAATAATAGAAAAATCACTTTTTGTTCCGAAGTTCAAGAACCCTGCTAGAAAATAAACCGAAATTGTTGCGATAAAAATCCAAAAAACTGCAATTTTCGATCGTTTTTCGAAAACCTACCCACTTTGGGCCACCCTCCTCTATATTCAACATCAGGCTTAAATAAAAGGAGGGGGGAGGGAATCATGCAAAATTTTCCTTCTAAAAAATGACGACAGATACTAAAATACTTTCAAGAAATTAAAATGAGAAAGATGGATTTAAAAAGCGTAACCACGGAAACACAAAAACATAAATAAGTTTAAGGAATTAAAATAAGAAAGAGGGAATGAAACAATTCAAAAAAAAAAACGTAACCGTAGAAACGCTAAAATAAAATGGTTAACAACTTGAATGGAGGTGATATTTTTCGAGCTTGATTTAAAAAGGCTTGTAACTTTTTTTCAATTGGAGAAATAAGCTTCAACCATAGGTCGAGATAGATCTGTAGTAAGAAATGTCGCTTTTTCAAATGAGTCAAAAAGAGAGCAGTGGGACAATTCTTTCACTTTTATTGATATATTTAATGAATAGAGTAGTGACTAAAATTTCAGCTAAGCCTAAAAAGAAATTCGAGCTAAAAACGCAAATAACTCCCCCGTAATCAAGTTAGATCATTTAAACAAATTGCGTAGAACGCAGAAAAACTACTCATCAATTTTTTTCGAACTGGTCTGCAAACCTTTCCGGTGCTAAACGAAAGATACTGTGAAAATTTCAGTGAAATCACCCGGGTAGTTTTCGAGTTTTGCGCGTTTACATAAACAGAGGCTTTTTGGAGACTTCATTTTATACTATGTAGAAATAAATAGTTTCAAGATTGTAGGACATTTTCTTTCGTGATCTTCTCATAACGAGCTTTTCGAGATTGACATTCATTGATAAAGCATAATTATTATTGCAAGCTTTGTCAAAGCATAATTACTGGAATTTCACTGGGGAAATCCCAGCAAAGATTTAAGAAAATTTATCGCTTTGTTTAACCTCTCTCGCGTGTTCCGGTTTGATTAAAGATCCTGCTGACACCAACATAAAGGTTTTCGGAACACTGCAATTTTCACCACTCTGGCTTCGAACAATGCCATCGTTTCAATAAAGCAGTCCACTAAAAACGTCAAAAGCGCTTCAGAATCCTCAACCCACGGCTGAACATAGCGATCGCGTCCAGTTAAATTTATGCTCAACCTCAGCCAGCACTCAAAGAAGGAAATTAATTCCTCTTTTGTGTTATTGAATTTCTTTTAATGTCCCCAGACAAACACACCAATGTAGCGTGATTGTCCGCCATTAATCGGCGTCGCCTCACTCCGACTGCAGAGATCAAACAGATTCTGCGTCCCATTAAGATTCTGGTCGAGTTACCCGTTAATTCATATTTGATGCAATGCTTGCCGGGCTCCCCAAGAGGGTTAAAAAAGTAAAAATGTTATTAATGTTTCAATCTTGTGGCTTAATTGTCACCGAGCTCTTCTAATGTCTCGCGAGGGGATAGTCATTTGGAGACTTCCAGTCTGCCGGATACTTGTCGGAAGGATATGGCTATTTTGTGTCTTTCGGAATATTAAGGTGTTTTCGCTTCGCATCTTTCATTACGGAATTTTCATAGGCTAGGAGAATAAATCTTATCCGATACCGCATATTTTCCGATATTTTTGTATCGATTTGATGTTGTCTATATCGTGATAATATTGGAAAAAATTATCAATACTGTATCGAATGAGTAAAGTATCGAATCAGAATGAAGTTAGTTTTTATTATTGAAAATTGTTGTGTGGTACAACATCTCTTCACAGGATTTTTCAAATAATAGACCTATCAGTCTATTATTTCATCTAAAGGCGTTCCGATTCCACATACTTTCCGATACTCGGTACCGATATCGTGATAATATGGGAGGAAAATTTTTATACCGTAGTATCGGATCAGAATTAGATTAGTTTTTGTTGTTGAAAATTGCTGTGTTGTATAACATCTCTTTACAAGATTTTAAAAATACTAGAACTATTAATACTATCGAGAGACGTTATAATTTCACATGCTTTGCGATACTCGGTATCGATTCGATGTTATCTATATCGAAATAATGTCGGAAGAAAATTACAATGCCGAAAGTATCAAATGAATAGACTATCGAGTCAGAGTTCGGTTTGTTTGTCTATTTGAAAATTGTTGTGTGGTACAGAAGACATGACAAAAATAAAATCTGCAGACGATTAAAAGCGACTGTTTTTTTTTTTTTTTATTTAACAAATTTGGGAGTCCTTTAATTATTTTTTCTAATGGCAGAAAAGGAAAATAACAGTTTTTATTTTTAATTTTGTAACTTGATTTTTTAACTTTTGTTTCGTAACTTTTATTTTTAATTTTTGTAATTTTTGTAAATGAGTGAAAATTTGAAGAATACAGAAAAAGTAATTCTTGTTCTCATTAGCTGCAAAGCATACTTGAAATTTAGACCCTTAATTAGGACTTTCTTCTCTCTTTCCCAATTCAATTTAGAACCCAGGCAGGCCCTTTGTCAGTTTGGTAGACTTGCCTTCCTCCAGGAGCGTGCACAGACATTTTGGGGGTCGTCACAAATGACTTTTTCGTGCCCCCTCCATATTGTTTACTCCTATTTTTACCTCTAGTTTTAAAAATATCGGGCCCCCATCAGGCACGGAGCCGAGCTTAACTCTTGTCCCTCCTCCCCCCTGTGCACGCCCCTGCCTTCCTCCCCCTAAAACTCTTATAAAACTTACACTGCACCGATTTCGAGCCGGTGACTCACCAAGGGTCGTGAGTCGTCCCTAGTTTCCGATTAGGCTAGTATCTGGTTACCAAGATGTGCCAAATTCAGCTCCTTAATACATCCTGAGTAAAAAATGCAAAAACCATGATTCCCGTGTTTTTGTAGCATATTTTTCAAGATAAATTTTTGTGACTAATATGTTCCATGTCTTGCCATTTATTTAATAACTAGTGGGACCCGCACGGCTTTGCCCGTAGTAGAAAATTGAAAGGCCTGTATATTTACAAATAATGGATGATGAATTTCTAACCAATTTGCTATGTTCTCGCCTATTTGCTATGCTAGTCCATGTTACGGTTCCACGTTATGATAACTTGGTAATTTACTCACCCACGTTGTGATAATTTGCTCGTTAAAAAGTTTTTAAATTGGAACAGAAAAAGAACAAAATCGAATTTTCGAAAAATCCCTTCGAGGTGCACACTCCCATGCTGTAAACTAATTCTGTGCCAAATTTCATGAAAATCGGTCGATCGGTCTAGGTGCTAAGCGCGTCACAGAGATCCAGACAGACAGACTTTCAGCTTTATTATTAGTAAAGAAGAAGAATTCAGTATTTTGGAAGTTATTTTGTTATTGCTTGTTTTTATCTTACTTCAACTGCATATGTTAATATCTTAAGCACGAGAAAAAAAAAACACTTACTCTTCTCTATTTCATTTTCTGCGCTACTTATAATGGAAAAAAATGTTTGCTGTGAGAAATATTTCGTTACAATTATTTTTAACTTAAAACGGGTCAATGGGTGTGTCTTACAAAGTTATAATCATTTTGTAAGACTGTGCAATCAAATTCCGAAAAGTGAAAATAAAGTGCTTTAAATAATTTCAACTGTTTTGGAGTGTTTGAAAATTGTTTAAGTTTTTGAAATTCCTTGAAAAATTCTTCAATTTTGTCTCTTATCAAGAAATTAAAGTATGATTTGTCCAAATGGCCAAAATATTACTCTTTCGTTCTTATTTTCTAAATTTCTACGCCATTTCTTTTAAACCATTTTATACAATTTTTATGCTGTAGGGCATTTGATGAAATGGAGGGGGGGGGGAGGATGTTGGAAAAGTGATCAAAAACAAACTACACTAAAAGCCGATATGAGCAAATGACGATGTGCTTCTCTTTTCTACTTGTTTTTCTTCTCTGTGGATTAATGTCAACCATTTGTCGAGCAAGCATTTTTATTTTGATTGATCTCGATTTGCAAAAGAATGCATAACTTTTAAAAGACTTTGCTTGCCTATTTTTCTTCATATTTTTGTTGTCTCAATCACCCCATATAAGGCCTAAAAGTACAGATTTTATGTCTACTTTTCAAAAAAAAAAAAATCCCGGGGAAGAAACCCCCGGATCCCCTGAAATTATGGATGTTCTACATCCGACTAAAAGGGGCACTCTTTTGTTATCCTTATCACTACAAGGTGAATAAAAAAAATAAGAAGAAATTAAAATAAAAATATCAAGCAGTCCAAACAGTGAAATCATTAAAAATCGAGGAAAAAAAAAAAAACATCTTCTATGTCAAATATTTTTATGCGTGTATGTATATATGTGTGTGTTAGGGCAATGTGCGAATTCGGCCCCCCCCCCCCCCCGAAAAAAATTTCTGGATACGGCCTTGGTCGGTAGACACTTTTAGTTTAATGGTCACTTCTATTATTATTAGTATCTACTTTATCCAGTATTTTTTTTTTTTTTAATGGAAACGTTGGCATATGAGACCACAACGTTATACAGTGGCTCCCAAAAATGTTCGTACACTTTGAAATTTTGTAGTAAAACCAAAATAACGCGAAATTGAATTCGATATGAAGTCCAATTTTTTTTTCATATCATTCCCGTGCCATTCTCAACAAAACTCAGTAGTTTTTTTTCAAAACATTGTTTGATTTTATATTTGAAAGTTGTCAAAAAACGAAGAGGCAGAGAAAAAATACGCCACAAAAGTCATAGTACACTGGAATATTTTCGTATAAATTCATGGTTAAAATCATCACATGTCGTTTTTTTTATCATTTTTGCATTGTGCTGACCCTGTGAAGTCATTTAGCTTTATTTTTTTGTTTATTTATTCCTTAATATTCAGCTTGTTATTTTAAAAAGGCTGTTATTCATAAAAAACAACAAACACTATTCGAAACTTGATTTATTTTCCTCACAGAAGCGGTAAATTTGCTTGATATGTCTTTAAATTAGTTAATTTATACCATTCTATAGTAAAGTACTTGATAAAATGGTTTAAACAAAAGAATAGAATCGAAAACAAGGTAAGAAAAAGTCAACCGGCAAGCAGGGCCGCACCATACCTACGTGCAAGGTCATGTGGCGCACGACGGCGCCAGAGTCAAAAAGGTGCCGAGCTCTACCAATCAAAACTGTTCCAAATGAGTGGAAAAAATCTCAATCAAAAAAAAAAAAAAAAAAAAAAAAAACTTTTCATTATATCTAATAGTGATGGTAAAATTATACTGCTCATTCAAACAAGCAATCCTTCTCGCTGTCTTTCAAAAGGAAAAAATTGCCTTGTTGTATCCAAACATGCTCTACAAAAGCGCAATCTTTTACACTGAAAACACATGATTTTAATTTATGCATACATGGGCATTTTTCTTCATATGTGAAACCGTGAATTCTGTTTCGGTATGTCTATAATTTCAAAAGGTAGGGTATACGAAGCGCAAGAAATTTGCTATTCCCCATTTTGGTTTTTGCAGTGAAAATGTTGTATTATAATTTATGCACTTCCAGAATGCTGAGTTGAATGTTTTTCAAAAATATTCTTTATTATTGAAGAGAAAAAAAAAGTCTTAGGAAAACAAAGTGATTTTGATACGAAAAAAATAATGATGTTAGGGAAAAACTTAAGTTTCTTTCAAAAAGAAATCTTTGAATTAAAAAATTTCAGTAGTTACAGCTCATTGTTCCAGCTACTCCGCTCTCCGTCCTATCTCTTTTCTTTTTTCCTTATTATTTTTCTTTTTTCTAATCTAGTTCGTCTGCAAGTAAGATTGTCTTCAAAATGCTCTTCCTCCGATTCTCTCCCTCTCCCGCTACCAAAAGCATTACGTAGCATCTCAAATTTCGTTTTCAAATCTTCAATTTTGCAAAATTTCCAGGGAAAGTCCTCCAATACCAAACAACATCGCTTGCAGCTACTTTCAAAAATCACCTAAAAGTGCGCTTTTGGAGCTTCAATTTTGAAAGATTGCCGGCCCTAATGTTACCAAATATGGTCTTACAATCGCGTTTTTAAGACTCCAATTTCAGAAAATATTCGGACAAGGGCCTCCGAACTGCCTTCCTTTAATATCTTTGAAATGTAAGTTTTTAAAACATAACTTATGTAAAATTTAAGTGAAATAGCGTCTGAACTTCTTTTCCTAATATCATAGAATGTTGCTCAAGTTTTTAGGGCTTAATTTTGAAAAATTTTCCAGAGGAGCTCCAAAAACTCCATCCCGTAAAAATCTTCAAAGTTGTCTAAAATTGCGTTTTTGGAAGTTCCAAAATTAAATATTCACACATTATTTTTTAAATAAATTAAATGCCAAATGTATTTTTTTGCCATTTTATATTTGTTTACAAAAACTCTTTTCAGGTGTTAATTATATTTTCCCCGACCGCCAGAACATACAGACGCTCAAAGGACATTTGCACGACGGCGCCGATCAGGCTTGGCACGGCCCTGCCGGCAAGGTTGACAAAGCGTGATCGAATATTTACAGTTAAGAAAATTATGAAAAATACACATTTGAGTGCTGTAAAAGATTCTGCAGAATTTAATGAAACATTGTATGTTTCATTTTCACATAAAAATGTTTTCCAAGTTCTCTGATTAACTGGATGAAATGGGACCTTCTCCCGCAGAAATTTTCTTGTTCGTGTGAAAAACAGAAAGCTTACGCTTTTCGTCACAAAATCAATGATAAATAAGCTCAAATCGTTTTGGAATAAAGTCTTACTTACACACGAAAATAAAATCAACATTTTTGGTTAAACTGTTGCATAATTGTAAATAGAAGAAACAATAAGGAATTTAATCCTAAGATCTTCGAGGGAGCTCGATCAGTTAATCAGGACGGTGAAGGTGTTCTTGTCTGAAGGTACAAATTAGCATCAGGACTAAGTAGTTTGGGATTTTTTGATGAAATAATGAATCACACTGTTCATTTAAGTAATTTAAAAAAACAATTTTAAACTATTAGCCCAAAATTTGGTTATCGGAAGCAACTTTGTTTTTTATCAAGATAACGATAAGTAGAACACGGTGTTCAACGTTTACGTCTGGTGCCTCAAAACTTGTCCTTAAGCTTAGAAATATCTCCTCAATAGCCGGATTTAAAATTAATGTTACATATTTAGAGATATCTGGAGGCTAGATTACGAAAATACGGCTTTGAAACGAAAAGAGCTAGAAACATTTAGATTCGAAGTGAAGTTGAGCACTTACTCAGAAATTGAAAAAAAAAATTTAATCTATTCTCAGACGTGTAAATGTTGTTGTGGATGTTGAATGATATTCTACTAAATAATAACTTAATAAAAATTTAGATTATCCAATAGTATATAGGGGAAGGTTGCCGTCAATGAACCACATAACAGTTTCGAATTTTTTAGAAAGGAAATGCAACTCAAATTTCACGTTAATTATAGGAACTATTTCTCAGTATATTTCTATTTTAATAATAAGTTTTACTTTCATGATAAATGTACACAATAAAGAATGAAAATTTAAAATAAATGTTTTAGCACATGGTGCATTCATGGCTACCGGTTGCTACACTGTTAAAACTACAGGTTGCGTTTGGCACCTTTCAGTGGTGAAACGCTTGTTCACCAGCGGCACCCGATCGAGAGCCGAAATTGCACCCTTAGCAAGGGTGAAAAACTGGCTCCCTTCACCCAACGTGAACCGTAGGTGAAAGATGGTACCCTAGGTGAGAAAAATGGGACCTTTATTGCTTCCTAGAGAGATTCCCCCCCCCCCCCCCGTGTTGTTTGCGTTTTTGAATACAATTGTGTTTTATTTATTTTGATTTATATATACAAAGGCATTTGATCACATTTCAACTTTCGAACATAGTTTAGAAGTGTTCATGACTTTAATTTGTCTGTTCGTGCACTAACTTTCTTATATTCACACTTGGATTGCTCAGTAATGAATATGTTGTTGACAACTTTTACTGCATGATTCGTACTGAAAATGAATAGGGAAGGTAGTTATCAATCATTTGCCGGAACAACCAGAAATATCAGGTAACATTAGATTAGAATCATGGGAAAAAAGCGTTCATAAACGTTTAAAATTTTAATCGAGCGTAACATGAGCGTAACAAGCCCTGAAAAATAAAAACGAGTAGATAACTACATTCGCTTCATGCAATAACGCCTAAGAAAGATACGTTAACCAAAACACGATGTGAAACTCATGAGTCAAACGCTGAGTGAGAAAGATTTTTTTTCAGGCCGTTTTTTTTTGCCCCGCTTTTGCTGCTTTATTCGTTTCCACTACGTAGTTATTTCATTTGAGAAGAAATGGATATTGGTATATAGGCTGCTCACGTCGATGCATTCTTATTCCGGAATTAGCAATTCAATTATCAGCTGATTTAAACGTTTTTATTTTTAATGTTGTTGTTGTTCAAGATAGTAATAATAGATAGTTTCAGGTAACAGTTTTGCCGGAAATAAATAGCAAGATATTAAATATTTAATAAGGTAAACGGAACAATAAGCAGTTGTCAACATACTTTAAACACTTAAAATATGTTCGAAAGCTCTAAGTGCTACAATATGGTCAAATGCCTTTACTTACGCGAGATTTCGAAGATTAATCCACGAAATTTTCAGTTTTGTACTTCATTCAATGTGAAGCAATTTCGTTGCAACTTCCTTCGTTCGCCATTCAAACTGAAGTTGTCGTTGAACGATAAGTCAGAGCGCATGCGCAATGACTCGCTCTCCAATTGAATCACTTTTGTTAACGTCGTTCACCCACTGAGGAACCAAAAGCACCTTGACGACACTTCCTAGCCTCCGTTTCACCCTGCGGCACTGTTTTTTCACCCTAGGGTGAAATTCTTTACCCCTGTGGCACTCCTGGTTTTAACAGTGTATGGATGGACCATCGAGTTTCCATCAGTGGACCGCATTCTCATATTAAAAAATCAATTCGTAACTTACAAATATTTATAACAAGTGATCAATAAACATTAGAAATAACAATAAGTTATAGAAAAAAAAAGATTTATTTTATAATTTTTTTTTTATTTTCGGGTAAAAGGAACATAAAAAAAAAAAAAAAAAAAACCAGCACTCACACAACACACAGCTGTTGTCATCACACCTCGTTCACCACTTGATATTTTCCCAACCTGTGCAACACCGTTCTTAGATAATATCTTTTCAACCTCTTTTGAACTGTTGGGAGTTTTCTTAAATCCATTTTGAAAATTTTCGTTCGACGCAAAATTGTACTTGCTCTCTAAAGTGACAAAGTAATTCCAAAAACGTCTTCTCTCGGTTCAAAATATGATTCATTAATCATATTCCTATTTCGGAGGGCTTAACTCCTAAATTTCTAATAAGTGACTAAGGCAACAACAAACCGGTTTTTATCTTCCTTGCAACTGTTTCAAGTTGGTCTCAGAACTATTGTCGGCAGACTTCGTTAAAGTCCATACCACTATACACGTTGCACACTCTCACTTGTCCGCTGGCCATATTTTACTAATTTTTGCATTTTTCTGGAACAGCAAAATTATTTGAAACTCTATTATTATGTTTAAAAATTTTAACGAATTTTATAAAAAATGTTGACTTGAAATTATAATAAAGTATAAGAATTTTCATGAATTACTGAGATAATTTTTTCATTATCATATTTATTTAAAAACAATTGAGCAATTTTCAAAGGTAATTGAGCTGAAGTGACAACAATATTAAAGATTTTGCATGAATGAACAACTTTGACAGGTGGTCCATTCGTGAAAACACCTAGCGGTCCAATGATAGCAACTGCATCATTTTGAATATTCTTATAGCTGTTACTGCTGTGACGAATCTAGATGAAACATAAAGTATGAGGAATTGTACTTGAAAAGGCACTTTTTTAAGTCAATGCTCGCATTTAATTGATTAGTGATATTCAAAGCATGTTATAATTGAATGAAAATCTTAATAATTAATAAGATAATGGTAGAAATCTTTTCTGACCGATTAACAATATGATGAAATGATTTTAGCTGCTCGACGACTCTGCAGTAGATTGTTTTCAGACAAAGGAAGGAACTAAAACAGATTACGCGTCTGCACAAACTCTAGTACGGGAAATATCTTCGCGGTCTAGTCATGGAACCGGTTCATTGACGGCAACCTTCCCCTAGACATTTTTTAAAGTGTACAAAAACTTTAGTGATATAAAATTTCCGGCACTTTTTGGTTTTTGATTTTTAAAAAAAAATAAGTTTTAATATGTTACGAAAATTTTTCATGTCGTTTTGTTAAAAAGAGATCATAGATCTTATAATTAAATACCCATTCCTAAACATTAATTTTAACCACTGGATAGGAGCCTATTTCATTGAAAATCGTAGGTATACGAACAAATTTGGGAGTCACTGTACATATTAAGATTTATAAAAGCAAAAAGTTCCGTCTCAAACTAAACGAGCCTATTTTCTCGCATACCAACATCAACTTTCTAGCATCTGATCAATATTTTCTCAAATAGCTATTGCAAGTTATGTCAGCAAAAATTTTTCGTAAATTTAAAACTAATTTTAAAAAAATACCTCCCTCATGGGAAAAAAACTATTTAATGATACAGAATTTATATCAAATTCGTTCCCAAATTGGGAGATTTTATTTTTCAGTAAATTTCAACCATTTTCAACCTTGGAGACCTGGCCTTTCTATTCATATCACTTAAAATTTAATTATGTTATCTAATACTTAAGCGTACACTTTCATAAAAGGCAAACTGAAGAACAAAATTGCAAAAAACTGTCTCCCAATAAAATGTTTTGAATCTGAAGTAACCGACCCGTGAAGGTTTTCGGTTTAAAAGAAGAATCAGCAGTTTACAAAAAAAAAAAAAGAAAGAAAGAAAGAAAGAAAAAGGGCAAAATTAAGACATTAAAATAAACGATTTTAATCAAAAATAATATCGTTTGCAGCTATATTTCTATTGGGTAAAAAATAAATCACCTTGGCTTTATTTTCTCCCTGTTTCCGAAAACTAAAAATAAATAAATAAAAATAAGAAAGAAAAAATAAATACATAACTAAAAGTTTGTCTAAATAAATAACGTTCAAACAATATATAAAAATTATTTTAAAAAAAAATCGTTCTCCAGCAAGAAATAAAACACTCTGATCTTTCCATTGCCAAAAACTGAAAAACAATTAATTAAAACTTTAGAATGAAAATTAAAAGAAATATTTCAACAATAATTATTTAACAATTCGCAACTCCAGCGCTCGAATACGCTACCTTGCGGTGATTTCCAAAACTGCCGAAAAAACTAAAACATTGCCACATTGCGTTCCACGTGTGTCTGTTGACGTAAACACAGGCTTTTTGTTCTGAGTATTTATTAACGCAATCGATGTGTCTTAGATTGCTTTCAGGTTTAGAAATTAGTTTTCCTTATTTCCTTCTAAAAAGTGAGTTGATTGAGAAATGGTGAAAGCGCATTAACACAAGAAAACTCTGGATTAACAAACTCGGATAACGTTATACCAGGTAAAAGATTTTATTGTTTTGTGTGAATTTGTAAGAATATGGGACTTTTTTTTTTTTTTTTTATCTTAAATTAATTTAACTAACCATATTTTACAGCAGCATTTAGTTGGAATGGACAGTATGCAAAATATTTTCGTAAATATATTATCGTAGAACGAAACGAGAAATGTTTAACCGAGAAAGAATTTATTTTATTGCTTTTATTCTCAGCAGAAAGGTTTCGCCAAATTTGTTTATGGTTATATAGTTTTAGTATTGTGCGAGCTAAATACCCTTGGCGAGATTCTGCCCATGTTAGTTAAACCATTTTTATTTTTTTATCATGAGTGGAATAAAATGGTAGAAATATTACAGAATTCGATAAGTAAAAAGAAATAATGGTAGATCAATTGAAAAGAAAACTACCACCATATATCCGTGAGAATTTTGTTGATTATTTGCATAGCATGACATTATTAAATCAAAACTCAGAAATTAGAAACATACCAAACAGAAAAATTTAAAATTAACCGATTCGGCAATTTGAGAAAAATAACTCAGCTACAAATGCAAAACAATTAGCGATAGCCAAGCAAGGCAAAGAAGTATCATCTTCTTTTGACAATAATTCGTAGTGTCATATAATTAAATTTTCTAGCATTAATTGTTATTCTTGTCAGGCCGCAATTATTATTTAGTTTTATCAAGAATTGATAAATATCGAATTAAACATCGTGAAAATGGCTGCTTAGAACTACGAACTGCGTAATTTGCATTAATTTCTAACGTTTTAGTAATGCTTCTTGAATTCTCATTTCTTTCTATGTGGGCCAGAAAATCAACAAGACTTTGAAAATTAATTTAAAAGCGAAAAAATCATACATATGAACAAAACTTACTAGGCTTATTAGCATTTTCTTCGTTACCACGTGCGTTTGTTTTACCTTTTTCGTCCGCCATTAAAAAGTGGCTACAGTGCCCCCTATAGTTCGTTGGAGTTTCGAATAAAATATATTGCGCTTCAATTTTGTTCAGTAATTAACTTCAATTTGATTCAGTCAATCAATCAATAACTTTTTCCAAATGCCATGTTTATGAAAAATATTATTTTGATTTTTATTAATAACTTTTATCCTATTTCCTGCAACCAAAAATTTAAAACTTGTTCAGAATCTGCACATTTTTTTCCAATTCTTTTGCCAAGGAAAAAAAAATAATGTTGTTAGTTTCATAGATAAAAATATTTGAAGTTCTCCCGTAGACTTTAATGTTAAAAGCTTTTGAATCGTTCAAAAAAAAGGGCCTTAAAATAGTTAAATGAAAACAGAATTCGTTCTATCTATCGCACCATGCTTAACTAACGAACGTGAAAAATCGCGAATCGCGTTTTTCGAATTCGATGATTTGCCGTGTTACTCAAGAAGGGCTATTACTGATTATAACTACATCAAACAATGAGTTTTGCACTTAAAGTTATCTATAAAATTTAAAACATTGAAAATAACTAAATGCATCAGGTGGGAAAAAAATATATTGTTTTGGCTCTCATGAAAAGTACTAATTTTCACAAAACTCGTGGAAAATCTTAGTCATGTAGTTACCAGTGGCCGAGAGTAACAATTACTATTTATGAGCTACTGTTTGGAAATAGTGGCTACTTATTTTTAACTCAAACTTGTTATACGATAGTTTATTTATTATTGATAATTTTATTTATTATTGAATGAATTAATTAATGTAGATTTTTAGTTCTCGGTATTGGTGGAAAAGATTGTATTCCTTTTACACACTTTGCGCTGAACGTTGTTTGTGTATTTTTGAGGTGGCGATAGGCAGATAATTTTTCGACAGAAATTTTTTCCGTTAGTTTTCTTGTGGCCCAGGGGCGTTGCAAAGGACGGATTTGGGATCTTTTCCCAAAACTCGAAATTTTTCCTCTTTGATCACAGAAAGAAATATAACTTAACATGTCCCCCTCTGAAAAATTTTCTCGTTACGCCCCTACCGCGGCAGACAATGACCCGCTTTGCCCTTTAGATTTCAAAATATAAAATGGACAAATTTTGAATGCAAATTTAAACAATCTCATTCCATCCGTCTCGCCCCCCATTCCGAAAAACGCTGTCCGAAATCTCTTTCACGAAAAAAAAAAACAACCGCTATCGTAAGCGCTTCAACATTCCAACGAACTTCTGTAGGTGTTGCGGTCATCCCGAATTCGAGCCCATATCGTTCGTCAAAACGCTTTCTTCTTTCGATACGAACTTGAGAAAATGAGCGGAGGATGCGGGAGGGCAAGCGCTGCCTACGCCATCACGTGTCCGTCTAGACATCCACTCGACAGTCAAGCTTACGTTATGTAATTTGAACCCGCGCGTCTGGTCCAACTTTGTAGTCTGGCATATCAGGTGCGTTGAACTTTCTTTCCTTCTCGGTTTTGTTTTTCTTTTCCCTCTTTGTGCTATCATTCCCTTTGATTACAGTTCTTTTTTTTTTTCTTCCTATATGTAAGTTTGAGGAACATATTGAAAAAAATTTTGTTGCTCATTTTGTTGTTAGAACCAGCAATATTATTTCAGCAGCGGCTTTGCAGTTTGTTTAGAATCGAAACTTGGTATTCGTTTTCCCTCTCGTACTGAACTGGTTCCTCTTTTTTTTTTCTTTCTTTATAATAAAATAAATTTCATCATTTTATCACTCTATCAATCTGTACCGGCAAGGTCTGAGTGCTGCTACACACGTTCCAGGGTTCTTCTAGTGTTCTGTACATGGAGCAGCAATTAATCTCGTCCTGGAAATAAAAAAAATAAGTAAATTAATTTTAAAATAGGAGGAAAAACCAAAGGAATAATATTACAACGCCTTGAGCACTGTCAAAGGATAGTAGATAACCAAGGTGACCATACGTCCCGTTTTGAACGGGACAGTCTCGTTTTCCGGTAGACACTATCTTGTTGTCCCCTGAACGGAACGCTCAAATGTCCCGTCTTCTGAAGTGAAAGAATGGAACAATGCAATAAACAAACCGAGGTGAGTTCAGGAAAAAAAAAAAAAAAAAACCTTCATAGTCTCGATAGTATTTTAACTAAAATATGTGTTTTCAGAAAAAAATTCGTTACAGCCGCATTTTGTTCCACCCAACAAAATTTGCCATTTCCCAATTACAATTTCGAACAACATTTTCAAACTGCATTATCTCCGTAACAGTCCTCAGTATTGTGTTGCGTTTCCTTTATTATTATTTTTTTTAATTCATTTATTTGAAAAGCAGTCACATTCTCTTAAAGACGATATACACCATTTATAATTTGATTTGGAAATATGTATTTTACAATGAGGTTGTTTCCTTCAGTCAAAAGTTTACTGAAATTGAGAGAATAAGCAAAAAAAAATAACACGGAGCGAGAAAAACTTTCATTTTCCCAACGCTTAATTTTTAACTATTTTTTGTAAATGCCCAATTTCGAAAATAAGGCGTGGTCTTTATGACGTCACAAATGATGTATATACTTTGGTGCATCTGTCTACCGCGTTTCCACGTTATGATAATCAAGAAGAGAATTGAATATTGCGCTCTACGCTTGCTATCACCATATCATTGCCAGTACACGTGAGTAATCGCACCCAGCCGTGCGGGGGGTCCGCGTAGCGGGCCCCCCGCACGGTGGGACCTAAAGGTGGATCACGGTGGAACCTAAGGCTTACAGCCAAGTGGTGGGGTGTGTACGGAGAAAAATACACGTGAGTAAAGATGTGAATTAAATATTGCACTCTGCTAATGGCAACGGTGAATGGCATTTCATCATTTGTGATGTCATGTGCAGAAGCGTAAAAGTATAAAACTTTGTAAGAATAAGAATTTATAAGAATAAGATTTTAAGAATTTTTAAAATGATTAAATCCTATGGTGGCATGCTCTTTCAGAAAAATTTTTTTTTAAAAATTCGGACAAACAACCCCATTCGTGCTACAGCGTTTTGAAATAAAATATTTTTTAAACCTATTCTTGACTTTTTTTTTTTTTTCAAAAACTCCAATTTTAAGATTTTTTTTTTTATTTTTTAATTGTTGATCAGCACTATTGAGTACTACCTGAAATGGAGAGTTTCCACTATTAAGCTTTACAGATTTTAGAGGCATTTGGAGAAAATGTCGATTTTTCATGAACTCTATGTGTAAAGGTAGAATTAAAACTTGAAAATTTTATTTAGCAAATGACCAGAAGTAACTTTAAATTTAGATTATAGCCATATTTTCATTTTAAGTTTGCTGCTTCGTCCAGAAATTTTGTTTTTTAAGAAAACATGAACGCTGTCTTAAGCCGATTTTGACAGCAGAGATTTTTCTCCGCTCGCAACCTTTCAGACTTCTTGCTTTCAAGAAATGCTGGATTAAAGTGGACCCGGATTAAATAAACTTCTGGATTAAATAAAAGTCCTCGATCAAAGTGGACCTTAACACCTGAACAACTTCATAAACTTCTCTGTGAAATTTTGCTTGTTAGTATTTTCTTCTGATTAACTGTGCAGAAAGCTTCCCGCATGTATCAAGATCACTTCCTCCTTGAACTAGTGGGTCCCATAACTAGTGGGTTAGTCTAGATTAAAAAAAAAAAAAAAAAAACCGAGCCGTTCAACCGATTAAATCCCGTATAGTGGAAGGCCTTGGAATGTAAAACTTCTTCATTAAAGGATAAGCTAGATTCATTTTATGTAATATTTTAGAACTTAAACTAGTCTCACTATTTAGCTAAACATACGTTATTCTTCTAAAATCATCACTTTATCTTTACTGTAAGGCAGATTTTGGTTAAATATTAATTTCGCTAAAGATGTACAGTGCAGAACCTTTTATCCGGGAACCAAAAAACCGGGAAACCAGAAAACCGGCAACTTTTACCCGATTTTCCCGCCATCTTTTAAAAATACGCCATTTTGACAATTTTTGAAAAATGAAGCATTTTTTCTGCAATACCAAAAGAATATGAACGATTTCTTAATAAACACCATATAACTGACGAGAAACTGTTGCAAACACTAACTTCAAATGGTTATCCTTTATGCGGGGCAAAATTTCCGAAAGATTTTCTTGAATTAAAAAGTACATTCGTAAGTCTGAAATTTTCGTGTTTTATTCCAACTGAAAGCTAAGGAAATGAATATTGTCGCATTCTAATGCAGTATTTGATTGAATGGCCTCTAATTAAAGGCATTAGGCGTAAGTAACGTCTCAAAAGTGTGGGAAACGCCGAAAACCAGATTCGCGATTTTTTTGGATAGTTAGTTGATCGTGAAATCTAGAAATCCATTAAACGCAAGACTAATAAGGCTGCAAGAACTCATAAATCAAATTTCTGTTATATTAACCAAATGCAAAAGCATTAGTTATCAATAGCTACCGTAATCGCAAACACGAAACCTTTACAAAAAAAAAAAAAAAAAGTGCGATCATGAAAGTGAATTATTTTATACACTATAGTAGAAAATTTGCACACTTAGGTTCAAAAACTTATTTTTTGCCCTTCCCTTCATTTTCTTTTGTTTAAAAGCATTGAAAAGTGGAAGATTTTCCCTTTCTTTTCCAAACAGAATGTGAGGGTCCCCGGTATTATGAGTTAGGCATTATGAGAGATTAGTAGTGTTTTGGTGTTCAAATTATTCATTCACTAGTAGTTTTTAATATTTCGATATTTATAAGCATTTCTGAACTGTTTTCTTCTTATTTTAATATGCATAACTATTTATTATAGTAATTTAAGTTTTACAAACAATCGTCCAATAGCGTTTTTTAGCGATTCAGAAAACCGGGAAATTCAGATATCCGGGATAGCGATGGTCCCGAACTTCCCGGATAATTGGTTCTCTACTGTATTGTTTTTAAGGTAAACAAGATCAAATACAACTGAGCTGAAATATACTTCTTGTGATTAATGTAAGAATATCTTAGCAAGAAAATTCTTAGCACTATTTCTGCTTTCAAGTTTTCAATTTTTCTCCCGTAAAATAACTTATTTCCCGAAGAGACTTCTGTTAAATATTAACAAAAGCAAAAACTTCGAAGTAGAAGCATTTCATATGCATTGAAAAAAATAAATAAGCTTTGATAAAAGAAGAAAGAAAGAGCCAAAAAAAGAGGGGGGGGGGGTATTTTTTAACCATTTAACTGATCTCTTTCTCCCCCCCCCCCCTTATGTTATATCACTAATAAGAGGCTTTTATTTTTAAAAGTTTTATATTTATATATAAATTCAAATCAACAGTCAAAACTTTCAGCTGTTATGATTGTGAATTTATTTAATTGCAAGGAAAATAATCCATTTTTACTTCAAGTTGGTTATTTTTCTGAAAAAGGAATAAAACTGGAAAGAGTGATTTACAGGTGTCCAATGTCGGGGAGGAGGGGGAGCAGAACAAGTATCATTTAAAACTGTTTCTCCGTTTCGCCCTCATTAGCGAAGTTTGGTAATGAACTTTCACAACGCGAGGATCATATGAAAATTTCAGACTCATTATCTGTGAACAGGTATTAAACCTGCTAAGAGACACTCTCTATCACCCTACTTTACAGCACACCTTTACTAAATTTAAAAGTATAAATTCAATATAAAGTAGCTAAGAGTGCCTTGTATCATCTACGTTCAATGTATCTCATTATTAGTACCAATGGGGTCGTTTCCAAACTTTTAAAAGTATTTTTTTTTTTCTGAAAGAGCATGCTTAAAAACATAGAATCTGACCATTTTTTGAATAATTTCTTAAGTTTAATATTTTTGAAAAATTACTTTAATCGGTGCTCATTCATCGTTTAACGCTTCTACCGATGACATCACAAATGATGAAATGCCATTCAGTGTTGCCATTCACGGTCCAAAATATTTAGTTCGCATCATTACTCACGTGTATTGGCAACGATATGGTTGATAGCAAGTGTAGAGCACAATTGTAATTTGCATCTTGATTATCATAACGTGGAAATGCGGTAGAAAGATGCGCCAAAATGCATCATTTGTGACGTCATCAAGACCACGCCTTGTTTGAAGAATCGGACATTTTAAAAAATTAATTTAAAAAAAAAACTGTTAGGAATATAAAAGTATTTTCTGAGTCCATGTTTTTTTTTTTTTTTTTGCTTGTTCTATCAATTTCAGTGACAAAAAGTACTTACTTTTGACTGAAGGAAACAATCCCATTGTCTACTTAAGATAACCAGGATATTGATTATGGGAAATTAAATTAACGCAAGACCTGTAGATAAATTTGATTTTGTAATCAAAATTTGTTTTCATCATTTTCCTTGCTGATCACATTTTTAAATATATTCATTTAAAATCCTTACATTTCGTTATTGCCAGTTATCAAATTTATAAATCTACATTTTCATATTATATGCAATATATAGATGAAAAAATGAAGATTGCTAGTAATATTTAAGCATGAGTTTACAATTAACATATACTTTAAAATGGAAGATAGATATACACCACACTAATAGCGCAGGAGAAGTTTTACTGGGGATGGAGAAGGGTTAAAAGAACCCAAACACTTTTTCTCCCTGCTCCTCTGCAACACACTTAATAGGCTCCTAATTTAATACGAATACCGAATAAGATAAGTCATCATTAGAAACCCTTTGGCATCCCCTTATGAAGTTCCGAACATAATTAGTCAGTCAGTGTTTCCAAGATGTAATTTTTCTTTCCAAATATTAAAAAGATTGATTTTTAAAATTTTATTTTGTAAGTTTTAAAACTAATTTTGACTTTTATAATAATCACATTGCATATAGATTTAAAGATCATATACCAAATTGGAAGAGGGGTGCCCACAGGGGATGGGGATCATGGCGCAAGTTGCACCATCAGAATTTTTTGGGGGGGGGGATTTTTAAATTTTTAAAAATTTATTTATTGAAATATTTTAAAATCAAATTATTTATTTTATTTTATTTTATTCTATTTATATTTTATTTCATTTATTTATTTAGTTGCTGCGTGTATGTGTGTGTGTGTTATTGGTGTAGCACAGAACTTTCTAATAAAAAAAAGATATATATGTGTGTGTATGTGTATATACGTATATATATCTAATTTGAATTCTGACACTTTGAATTCAAATTATGTTTTTCGCACTCACGAGTTGCGACAGGACCCTACTCATTGGAGGCTATTGTTTCTAGAAACGGCTCATGTCCTCCCAAGCCTGCCCCTCCTCCTGGGCGGTTATGTGTGTGTATGTGTGTAAGGACTTGATTGTGTGTAGACGCGTGTGTATGTAGGAGTGTGTGTATGCAGGACACGGACGCCACCGCCTAGGAGGAGGGGATTCCGGTGGACAGTGCTGCTATTGGAGGCTAGGACAAGAGGAACGGCTCCGTCCTCCGGTGGACGGCGGTGCTGCAGAGGCACCTGGTCCATTCTGAAAAAGGAACCGGACATCAAGGACGCTCAAATGAAAGCAATAAACAATCGTGATTGCTCAAAATAATAATAATTAAAAATGAATAAATAAATAAATAATATTTTTTGAAAAAAAATAATGAAAAATATTTAAATAAATCAAATAAAAGAGAGAGCTAAAAATAAAAACAAAAGGAAAAAGGGTTGAGAAAAACTGCGGGGGGGGGGGGGCACCCCTGGATGAGAATGCAATGTGTGTTAAAAATATATGGTCGGTCCACGTAAAGTGCTCCACGTTCTTGTGTTAATTTAATTCCCCATGATCAACGTCCAGGTTAGTCTAAGTAGAGATTAGGTACTAATAATAAAATAGGTCGAATGTAGAAGGTACGATTAGCTTGTTTCCTTTGAATTTATATTTTTACGCTTAGTAAAAGTCTGCTGTCTAGTAGGGTGACATCAAGTGTCTTTCGACAGATCTGATATCGGATCACTTACAATAAATCTGAAAATTTTATATAATCCTAATAGTTCATTACCAGATTTCTCTTATGAAGATGAAGCGGAAAAAGATTTTTTTTAAATATACATTCTTTTTCCAGGGCGTCGGAGTCGAAAAGTCGTAGTTGGACTGATTTTATATTAAAGGAGTCGAGAGTCAAAGGTTTAAAATTTCATGAGTCGGAGTCGGTTATTTTCCCTCCAAGTTCGCAACTTTGTCAGTGCTTTCGGAGTTGGAGTCGCACTCTCTTGGGTGAAAAAATCGGAGTAGCATTGTTTTGGGAGTAAGAGTCGGAGTCGAAGGTTCTAAAACTCCCGGAATCAGAGTTGGAGGTGGAGTTTATCATTTTCTCTTAGACTTCGCATCCCTGCTCTTTTCTGTCATTGAGCCCCTGTAAATCGCTCTTCCGAGTTTCATTCTTTTTTCAGGAAAAAAAAAAACTTTAAGTAAAAATGCCTTATATTCTTATTAGTAAATCAAAATTTTCTTGAATTAACAAATGCAACAGTTAAAACAGCTTTGACTGTTGATTTGAGTTCATATTGTCGATATAAATGTAAAAATGTTACAATGATAAAGCGTTAATCGAAAAATAAGGAGTGAGAAAGTGCGCTGTGAATAAAATTACTGACACTAAAAATTTTAAGTACATAATAACCTCGTTCATCCGGACTAACTGGGGCCAAATGCAATCCGGATAGTCGAAAAACCGGCCTGGTCCAGCTGCAGCGGTTTCAGGCCCACGCTCCAACGCTCCACAAACACTCTCCACAAACTACGCCACTGAAATTATGGTGTCTATAATGCTTCTTAGACACCATAATTTCAGTGGCGTACATATCACCCCCCGAGGCCCCGGGGGAGGAGGGCAAGAGGTATGAGGGCATACGCTCTAAAAAAAACTATTTAAATTAAAAAAAAATCTTATGGGGAGGAGGAGGGGTCGCACTTATAAATCTTGCGGAGGGGGACGCACCGAAATCTATGTACGCTACTGTGTATAGTACAATCTATGCAGGAGCTATGCATTTAATCAAAATAAAAAGCAAATGCTTGGCTTACTTATAGTTACGTTCCTGTGCTCTCATATTTTTGAATTATTTGTGTGATTATAATTTCTTTTTAAAAAAGTCCAGAGGTTTGATACGGATATTCCGGAGATCCGGATAAACCGGGACCGAGTAAACGAGATACTACTGTAACTTTGACAGAATATTAAAATGTTCCCTCGAAATATTGATAAAATTTCCACTAAAGTTACAAGAAGCTGCAGGAAAAGAAGGGCATTCACACTTGAATCAAAAAAAAAATTACATTTACCAGAATCTTTTCGCTAAAAAAAACCTCAAGCAATTACGCCCGTACAATTACGTCCTGAAACGTTTTCAATCACTTCCTTTTGTGTCGCAATCCTCTTCGATAGGTAACCCTCTTATTAGAAAGTGAAGAGAAAGAAATTGGTGCGCGCTTTCCCAACTCGAAAACGAACAGGAGGAGAAAAGAATTAGAAAAGAAAAATCGAGAAAAAGAAATCCCGTTAAATACCGGTTTGGAAAAAAAAAAGCCAAACGTACGGTTTTTGAAAGTTCGTGATCTTTTCTTGCGGTTGCGTGATCTGCGCGCAGCAGGTGTAAAAGAGATCGGCGAAAGAGTATCAATAAGGCAACTGATTGAGACCCTCTCACGCACTTCTTCTCATACACGACATCAATTATTGTTATTAGATGACGAGCAGCAGGTAGATGGCATTCCTTCGAGTTGAGAATTGGTTTATGATCGTTTCACTGCAAGTTTCACGTTTCTCATTCTTGAATTTTGTTTTAATCTTTTATTTAGAGTAAAACTAACTTGCGGAGGAATGTATGGAAATTTATTAAATGAATCGTGTAGAGTATTAAGTCAATTGAAAAGCTTCGCTAAATATGGCTGAGCTAAATAAGTTCATCGCTTGTCGATTGACAAAAAAGAATCTGACGCGACATCGATTATTATTGTTATTAGATGACGAGCAGCAGGTAGATGGTATTCCCAGGTTTACGTTCGTCTCACAGAAAGTTCCACTCTTATTCTTTAACTTGCTTTTAGTACTTTATTCTTTGCAAAAATGTAAAAACATTTCTTCTCCAGCAATAGGGAAGTTGCAACCTATTAAATGTTCATATTTTGGCTATTGCATATTGTTAATTGACCCTCAAAACTAAAAAATTCACCATCGCCGAATTTTAAAACACCGTGGTTGATTTTTAATGAATTTTTAAAAATCCACGCGCAAAAGTGCGCTCTTCTGAAACGTCACGAACCTACGTCACAGGGCGCGAATGGCCAGCCTTCCGCCGAAGATCCCTTGTTTTCGCTAGGGACATTTTCAGCGCGCTGATATTTTTATTTTTTAGAAATTCAATAATCCTTTTGAACACACTATGGAGGCCGAATTCGTTAAAGCACAATCTAAATAATCTTCCTCAAATAATATCAATGGTGATATTCGAATATTTCCGAGAGGATGAGAGGTTTAATATTCCAGAAACGCGAGGAGATAAGCCTTTTACGTTTCGTCTTCGAAGTCAACTTCGAAGCACGTCCTTCGGCTTCTCCCGTATCGGAAGAGCGCATGACGTCACTTCCTATGCCATTTGACGTCACAGGCGCTTGAACTTTAAAAATTAATTTAAAAAAAACTACTTATCGTATCGCAAAATTTTTTTCACCTATGATGTTCATACATGTTACTCTATCATATAAAAATAAAATTGAAAAATCGAAAACTTCCCTATTAATGAATATGTTGTTAAAAATGTCAAATTTTAATAATTCTAATCTGTACTGAAATCGGTTTCTATGGAGAAAATAACCTGCTAAACCATGGGAAAAATGGTTTAGCCTTCCTTTTTTCGCCAAAAAGTACAGTAAAATTATTAAACTATAAGTAGGTAATCTCAAAATTTGGCTCAGAGTTACCTTGAACTGCTTTATTTAAAACAGATATATCTAGCAATCCAGGATAAATTGAAATTGTAAAACTCTTCAAGGACAGGTTTTATTGCTCGCATGAAAATTAAGAGAGTGTTGTAATTTGTTCAGTGTAAAACGTAAGGTGAGTGTTTCTTTTCAATCTAATTAATTTCTACAATAAAAGAAAAATGGTTAAGGGTGAGTATCTCATAACAGGTCGAATTTCGGATCACATATAATAAATCTGAAAATTTTATGTGATTTTAATATTTGTGAAAATCTACTACCAGACTTCTCTAGTGACAACGAATCGCGGAAACAGTTTAAAAAATGTATGATCTTTTCCTCGGACATTGAACACCTGTAAATCGCTCTTTCTGGTTTCATTCTTTCTGCAGGAGAAAAACGACTTTAAGTGAAAATGTCTTGCTTTCTCTGCTATTAAGAAATTAAGCTTTAGCTATGCTGCCGTGCTAAGCACAAAAGTCCGACATTGAGTTGCGGTCATCAAGTGGTTCTTTGTCACATATTTCACCCAAATAAGTGTTTTATGGTCATTTGTGAGTAAGAATTTTTTTTTAATTCTATGAAAG
Organism: Uloborus diversus; assembly: GCF_026930045.1. NCBI lineage: Eukaryota > Metazoa > Arthropoda > Arachnida > Araneae > Uloboridae > Uloborus > Uloborus diversus. The sequence continues at coordinate 30,410,543 of NC_072734.1, read as the reverse complement.
TTGCATCTGAATAAAATACATGGAGGCACAAATCTTTAAACGCCTATTTAACATTTTGAACTCGGCTACAGAGACGACTTATGCGCTTAGCTCGGCAGTGTAGTCAATTCATTATATACCACTGCGCTCAGAAGCAGAGAACCAGACAAATATGTTACTTTTATTAAGCTGATATATCGGTTTGTAGATGCGAAATAAAGGTTTTGCCCCACTGAAAACTGAACCAGCTAATATTTAATGTGTTAAGCATAGATATTTTTATCGCCTCAACAAGCGTATTCCACGCATTGAAAGTGGTACATGCGTCTCAAAAATTTAGTCAAACGTATTTTCACATCTCGTATTTTGAATGCAAATTTAGCATCGTGGAAAGGGGAAAAAATGTAAGTGAAATTTTAAAGTATTACATTTAAATGTTGTGTTATTTTTTAATACATAATATCAAACATTTTAAATGCTAAAAATCAAAATGGTACGCGTTTCTTCTTTTCCTTCCGTCATGAAATTGATTTTGCAGTCTCCACTATTTTCGTATTTTCGACACATAGTGTCAAATATTTTGAATGTTAAAACTTTAAATGGTACTTTTCTTCTTTTTCTTCAGTCTTCCATTTCATCCTTATAAGGTTATTTTTTTTATGAAATTGATCACGGTCGCGTTCTTCACTATTTTCGTATCTTCACTCCTCTAAAAAACCTCAGTTCATATTTTTCAGACCTTGAAATAAAACCTATATCTGGCGATACCAGCTACACAAGGCTCCCAAGAGCGACAAACATTGTTTTGGCAGTTGGTCCTCCTCTGTGTTGGCCACAAAGGGTTATCGGGTTTCCCTGCATCCCCTTGACCTTGGAACAACGACCGTTCTGCCTTCCCCTCCCTTCCTTCAAAAAAGATGCGCGCGATGCCCGTCACCATCGATCCGCCGCCGTTCTTTCTGATGTGAACAATGCGGGATACGATGCAGGCCCGTCCAGAAAGATCTTTCTCTCCCTTATCATTGGCTCGGGACGACACGGGGGGAGGGCCTCCCATTGGCCAGCATCTATATCCCAAGTCCAGATCGATAGGCACATGCAAATTTTCCTCTCGGAAATGACTTGTTTGCGTGGTTTTGTTTTTTTCTCCCCAGAGGGAGCAGACAACTCCCCCGTCGCGCTAATGAGGTTTGATGCGATAATTAGAGCCTGCGAATAATTTTTCTCCCCTTTCGTATACATTGTTGAAAAGTTTTGATGCTAATCGATGGATAGATGATGTAATAAAAACCACACCCTTTTGGAAAGATGGGTGTGCGTGAGTAAAATGCCATCTGATGCGCGGCCAAAAGATAAAAGTTTTTGCTGTTTTGCATTTTGTGCAATATTTTAGCTCCTTCTTTTGAATTCTGAGTATTATTTTGATTATAACCTTCCAGGCATTGTAGATTTTCGTAATTTTTGAGGAAATACGAAATAAAGAGTTATTATACAGGAGTGATCACAAATGTTGGACCCAATTTCAAAATATCATACTTTCGAAACTACTGCACTTGTTAAAGTAAGTGATACATGAATATAAAGAGAAATAAGAAGAGGCTGTGTCAAGGGCGAGCTCGGGGGGGGGGGGGGGAGACAACTATTGGCCCAGGTCCCAACCTGAAGGGTGCCAGAGATTTTTAAAATGTAGGGTGAAATAGATGTAGGGACGTAGGGGAGAAACAATATGGAGGAGGACCCGTAAAAGTCATGTGTGACGGGCCTCAGAATTTCTGTGAACGCATAGGGCTCTGTAAGGAACTCTTATGCAATAATCAGGCAAAGAAAATTGAATAAACTTCCGAAAAATACGACTATTTAACACAAAGAAAGTGCTACTAATTTCTGTAAGAGCAAACTGACTTAAAAAATCACGGACTTTTGGCTGAATGCTTTGAGATTCTTTTGAGTTTTCTCAAACTTCATGGGGCTGCGTTCGGATTTTTGACGTTTCGATTTGGATTAATGACGTGCAGAATTTTGACGCGTACACAAGTAGTTTCGAAGCTTAAGAAGTTCTAGACCGGCAATGCTCAATATGTATCTCGTAGGTCGAATGCAACTCGCTGAATCTCCAAACATAACCCGAAATTATTTAGGAAAAAAAATCATACAAAATATTTATAACTATGTGCCAAATTTATGTAAAATACACACAAAAGGGTATTTACATTCAAATACAATCTTCAAAAAAAAAAAAAAAAAAAAAGGGAGAATGAAAAATGCATTTGCTTCCATTTTCCCCAGAGTACAGTATTTATGGAAAAATAGAAGCATCTAAATTGCCTCATGGTGAAAAATAGCTGGGAAAGTCAACTTCACCGCTAACTTTATTTTAGTAATCTTCCACGTACATGTAAAACTAACTGAAACCATTTACTTCGCATTTGTGTACCTACTTTAGAGGAAAATGAAAGATCACTAAACTTTGAAAACCAGCTTATCTCTTCAAACAATAATGATGCTACACAATTTTTTTTTTTAGAAACGCACAGAAAAAAGGATATGAAATACTATTATTGAAGAGTCATGTTTCTCAGCCAGTGGTCCGCGAGCAAGTGAAAATCAATTGTATATCATTTTTATAGTTGTCATTAAGTTCATTAAAGGAAGCTTTTGGATTCGTCTCGCTTCACCTAATGTAATTGTTGTGAAAATAATATTTCTTTATCTTGTTGTCCGCTTAGGAATCGAAAGGGTACCAAGTGCTCCTCAGTTGTGAGATGATTAAGAACCAGTGGTGTAGATATAGAGAAATGTCTTGCGCTGTATAAATGTGGGTACTATACTGCCGTGCACAGGTAAAGGACAGTAACTGCAAATTTTTCATTTTTCGTTTTTTTTTTTTTTTTTTGAGCAATCACGATTGTTTATTGTACTCACTTGACGATTTTGATGTCCTATGATTTTATTTTCCCCCCGCCTCCCTCTGCAGCACCACCGTTGACCGGCCTCACGATGCTGCTCCTCTAGCGAAAAAGTGTAGGTTGCGTCCACATCCTACACTTACACACATGCATTCACGCACCTACACACACACACACACACACACACACACGCACGCACGCACACAGTTGCACCTACACACACACAAACACATACACACACGCATACATACAGACACCTATACACACAAACACATACATACACGCATACATACAGACACCTACACACACAAACACATACACACCTACACCTACACATACACCCAAACATTCATGTCTGCACACAGATACAAACACACATGCCTACACACATACACATACCCCCCACACACAAACACACATACACACAACTACCCACACACTCACAAACATACCCCCTCCACACACACATACAAACACACACGCCTACATACACACACACACACTCGTGATTGCGAAAAACATAATTTAAATTCAAGATCTCAAAGATCAAATTATTATTATTATTATTTATTTATTTATTTTATTTTTTTTTTATTTATTTTTTTTTTTTTTTTGTCACTTATTGTACGTTAGCTTTGTTGCATAAGCTTGTTTATCTGGTTTCCGCTGAAAAAAAGGCCAAATAAAAACGTCTAATTCCAGCATTTTCCTATTGTTAGTATTGAATCCACCATACATCTCTTTAAATATCTCGAAAACTCATTTCTGCAGATACTGCCGTTTACCTGCCCAGGGCAGTATAGGTAAATAAGTTATTTATATAGAAGAAGGAGAGAGTGTTCTTGAGCCATTGAGATAGTTGGGTAAACTCTGGAATCACAGGAAATACCTGAAAAAGAAAAGTTTTATTTTAACGTTGCCAAAACCATGTCTATGCTCTCTTTCTTAAATTTCAATGTTGTGAGAACAAAAAAATAAAATAAAATTTCTGGCGTTGAAATAAAAGAATTTAGGATAAAACCATTGCTGTTCACCCTAGATAAGTCGTTCTGAAGCCAATCTAGTGAAGTCCATTTTTTTAATACTTTCTGAAATTTAATTTTTTTTTAGATGTAAATAATATTTCCTTAAGCTATAAAACGTGAGAGATAAATTGCATACGTGTATAATAATCGCTATGTACCTTTACGGAGTAAATGATGAGCTGAAAAAGTATTATGTAGCTTTTTCATGATAATAATAAAAAAATTAACATATTAACAAGTATTAAATCCCCCTCCCCTCCTCGCTCTTTCTCATACACACACACACACACACACCACTCAGAGTAGTAATGAATAATTGAGTCATTCCCCGAAAATATCAACCTGTAGGATTAAAAATCAATGAAAGAAATTTCCGGAAATTGAAAATTCAATGTACAGGGTGTTCTGTTTTAACCTGCAAGACCTTTATTTTCGCAACCGTTATATAGTCCTAGATGTATACTTCCACTTGCAAAAGTGTTCAAAATCAGATGCAGTTAAGATATTGAACTTTGAAGTGAAAATAAAATGAAGTCAAAAAATACTAAATTAAACTTTTTATACGGGCCCCAGGTCCCCAAACTTATATTTAGGGAAATAATCTCCTACGAAAAATAATTCCAACACAAAAAGTTTGAAATTAGTAGTACGATCAATATTCATCGAGATATGAAACGCAGCGTTTTGTGACTTACAACACTTTTCACTCGCCGTCAATAACATCTTTTTGGGGGAAGTATAGTAGCTATCAAGTGTTTAAAATTATATGTGTGCATAGAGTTAGGTTTTTCAAATTATTCAAGGTTTTCTCGTGTGTTTTTGCACATCACGGCATACCGTTTGCGTCTATTTTTGAATAGAAATGGAAAATATTAATACCTACTCTTGTTTTTCTTCCTTTGACGATCTGTCATTCTTCTGAAAAGGCGATAATTTCCAATCTCATCTTCAGCATGGTCCCTTAAAACTTTGAACTGGAATATCTCCTTGAGGTTTTGTCGCACAATTGTCAAGTTTTTTGTGTCAGTAATAGCTTTCAATGCAGATTATTTCTCCAAATATTAGTTAGGGGACCTCGGGCCCCTATGAAAAGTTAAATTTTGTATTTTTTGACTCATTTTTATTTTTGCTTTAAATTTTCAATATCTTAACTCTGCTTCTGATTTTGAACATTTTTGCAACTGGAATTATACGCCTAGGACTAACGGTTGCAAAAATAAAGGTCTTGCAGGTTAAAACGGAACACCCTGTATGAGCAATAAATGAAAAAAAATATATTTACATCAAATGTACGCTTGAAGAAAATACAGTACGCGTTTTTTGAATGCTTTATACGCAATATTTAGATGTTGTTCTTAAAAGATCTTGAAGCAGCAATTATTGTATGCAAGGCATCTATCTTGAAAAGATTATTACTAAATTAGAAAATTCAAAATGGTATTTTTAAATTGATGTGTAACACATTAATATTGACTGAGTTTGAAATCTACCTAAACTTAAGCGAAATTGAAAGCTGGATTTCATGTAAATATTCAAGGTTGCAAAAATGTCATTCTCGTTTTTCTATCCTATGTTTAAAATGATATATAATAGAAAAATAGTTAACTATTCAAAAACTATTATTTTTTTAATTTGTAGTTATTACTTAAATATATTTTAAGTGAAATTTTTGCTTGATAATTTACCTTTCAATCATCTATCTCGAAATTTGCACCTTCAGATGAATAAAAATCGAAAAGCACCAACAAGGAAATTAGTGGATTTGAATATAACACCAATTTTTGATGCTGATACTGTTCGATATTTCCTTCGACATCCCCTCGTACATATTCTGGCATGGCATGGAAAAGCATACATGAAAAATAGAATATTTGAAGAATGAGTCAAATAAAAACCGGTTGACTTTATCATGGAATAATATACCTGATGGAGAGTATCGCATACCAATTTACTGTGTTTAAAAACAGAATCACTGACATACACGTGAAGATTTTTTTGCTCAGATGATGTATACCCCCCCCCCCCTCCCGGTGATTTCCGCATTTTTCACTCATTGGAATAGCAACATAGATTTTTAGTGCATAAGCATTATACTTAGGTAAACATATCAATCAGTTCGTTTTACCCGAAATGTTTTTACAAGAAACTTGCAATAATCTCAAATAAGTTGTTGGATGAGATCCTAAAGAAATAAATTAAATAATTTATAGTTTTTATTATAAATGAAATCCCGAAAGGAGTAATGATTGTTTCCAGATTTCTAAGTAGTCAAGAAAACTTATTCTTGTCAAAATTGTAATTGTATTTTCAAAGATTAACAATCTGCTATGCCTTTTCGCAAAAAATATAACAGCAAGAAATACTTTTATTTAGAGATTAAAAATGCTTACTTTCAATCTGTCAAAAAAAAAAAAAAAAAAATGAGTGATTTTTTCTGTCTTGCTCGCACACCACGATAATCTCCGGTTGATACGAAATGTTGGCCATTTAACGTTTTAATGACTTTCAAGAATACAACGCGTTATAGAGCAAAAACAGTAACTGTATAATAGTTCTATAAATTCTAAATCAGCTACCATCGGAATTCTATCAAATGCATATTAACAAGAAAAATACATTTGTATATTAACATGTACAAAGATATTCAACAATACTTACATGTGACCATCGGTGCTAAATTTAAGTGTCTCCATTGCATCTGGACACAAGTAATCCAATAGCCTTTATTTCAAATGGATAACACGAGGTCCTAAAACTATTCTCACCGCTAGAACACACAATATGACTAACGAATAGAATTGTTCGAAGTATTGAGCAAAATAATACACCGCAATAATATTCTAATACTGACTCAGTAAAACCCACATCAAATCAACAGGGCGATCAAAACACATCTGATTGTCTGAAATTGGCGCAAACATTTTTCCAAACTTACAAAGCCCAAAGGCGTAAAAAAAATTTCGACATACGAGTATATTACTTTCCAGACATGAAATAGCAAGCTATTTATTTTGTCTGCGACATCTGAGTTGTTATTCTAAATAAGCTTTTAATTTAAAAAAATGTAACAGTGCGATTTAATATGCACTATCAAAAGCGATGTTTTCCATAACTTGAAGGCTAATCAGAATACTAACAAAGTACAGCACAGCGGCAACCCTAGAAATGGAAAAATTCTGTTTTCGTTACTTCCTTTCGTGATATTTCTGTTGTTGTAAGAAAAAAATACGTTTTGAAGCATTACGGAAATATTCTGTTAAAATCAGTCAGAAAACTACCTGAACTTTCAGATTTTTTTTAACAGTGTTGATATTGAAAACTTCAAATTGGTTAAAACTTTTAAAGAAATAATTTTGCTGCATTGACTTCTGAGTGTCACACAATTGAGGAGTTTACTTTCAAAACGTATTATATCCAGTTTATATATATATATATATATATATATATATATATATATATATATATATATATATATATATATATATATATATATATATATATATATATATATATATATATATATACTAGCTGACCCAACCACGCGTTGCTGTGGCGAAGTAGTTGGATTAAAATATTCTTTTACTCAATATTTTGATAGAATCTAATTAATATTTTTAGTAAAACTTAAAATAGTCGAGTCAATTCTAAAAGAAATGAGATTGATAATGGGCGTGATAGGCTGAATTATGTACTTATTGAATTTAGTAAGTACTAACTAAATTTTCAATGGTTAAAGCACTATACTTACGCTTAGCAAATTTTGCAAGTATGACTTCGGCCAAAAATAAAAGCAAAATAACTTGAAAGTGATAGCAAATATCGAAACTGATTGTAAAATATCAGAACGTAGAAATTAAACATAAACCAACATACATTTTGAGAATGTAAACTACATTTTATTCATTTCAGATTTATCTATAGTTTGTAATCAATATCTTCTTTACAAAATACATAAACTAAATTAAAAATATATAAAAATTAAATTTTATAAATGAGGTAGATAACATTGACTTCGATCTATTGTTTCCATTATTTGAAAACTAAAAATTATCTAAGCACTAAGTTGTGCACAATATTCTTGCTTAACCTGTCTTTTGCTAACACGAATACAAGGACGTAGCCAAGGGGTGGGTCCATGGGGTCCGGACCCCCCCCCCCCCCTTCCCGAAAGACCCCTCTCCTTTCTTCTCAGTTGTTGCATCTCGCATCAACAAAATTTTTCCGAAAGATAATGATTTTATAAAACGCAGCATTCTCTCCCCTTAAATATTCCCAGTAATCGGCAATTTTCCCAGCGCTTGAGTCAGTTCAGAACACAAGAACCTCGTGCAACAAATGCAGGTTCCCAATTTTCGTCTGCTTTTTGCTGTGTCACCTACTCCGTCCGAAACGGGGGAAATGTCTCTTTCGACTTTCAAACCAGCTGGGTCCTGTGACCTTGAAATTCAGCCCCTCTCCTTGGTCCATCAAATTGCCATTGGCAAAGTAAAAACAAGAATTTATTGCCACTTCCGCCGTATCCCACAGTCTCATTGGCGTGGTTTTCTTTATTTCTTTCTCTTTTCTTTTTGGATTTTCGTGGATTTCGTAGACGCATGTTGTACGAAAGACAGCGAAAGAGTGAGGTGCGTTCCTGGTTTAATCAGTAATTGAATTCCGATTCTTTTCTGTTTTAACCCGCAGTTTTTATCTACGTCATACTTATAGGAAACATATCTTGAACAAAATTGTATGCAAAAGAAAATTAAGTTTACTCAAACTAGGTAAGTCGCAGTGCTCCCTTTTAAAGTTTTCTTGATAATACGAGCAATTTTACGTGTTAATGTGTTTTTCCATTTAAAAACTAATTTTAGATTCTAAGCCAGCAGCGAAAAAAAAAAATTCTACACATTTTGTGTGTTTGAGGATGAGAAAAATAATTATTGATTTTTTTTTTCATTTTAACTCTATATTTTTGGCATGGTTCATTTCAGATTCAATTTGTATTTTAATTAAATTTTTATTTGAACTTTTAGATTACTTTTGACATCTCTCTCCTTTCTGAGTAACAAATTACGTAGATTTTTTACTGATGTTTTCCCCCAATATTTAAGCATGATCATGGAATATATTAAATGCCCATAAATAAGTTCGTGTTTGAAGGTAAAATAAATAAAATAAATGAATAAATAAAACTTGAAGTTGATGTAACAAACTTTTTACGGTATTAAAATTTTATAGAAAAATAAAATTGAGAATTACTTGAATATTTTACTGTGATCAGTTTATGAAATTACAAGTTCGGCCATATTAACGCATGTAATAAGTAATTTATTAGAAATTATTACTTTTAAATCTTACTGAATTGTGACTCCATGATCCCAAAAGAAAAACAGTTAGTTTTTAATTGACGAAAAAAAATCTTATTCGATGTTGTTCCATAAAACATATTTGCATTTGCATCATTGGCAGTGGCGCACACAAGGGAGGGGTCCAGGGGTTCCGGACCCCTCCCATAGGTCTTGCTTTTTTTTCCCCGATTGATTATGATTCTATGTATTTTGTGCCTAAAATAATTTCAAACAAAAGGTAACAATAATTTCAGTTCTAATAAGTAAAAAAATAAAATCCTCATACTAAAAGATTTTAAAAAATATTGAGCACTTTTCCTTTAACAAATTGCCTATAACAAGCAGAATGGTGATTAGAAATGAATACACTGTAATAACCATGTTTTTAGTTTTGTAGTAACAGATCAGATTAAGTGATATTTTATGAACTTCTATAATCATATGGTGCTTCTGCAACGATGAATTTGCTTTTCTGAATGCATTTTTTTAATTATGAGAAAAGTTAATGCGTACATTATTTTGCTTTCTGATAATGTATTTAAGTATAATTCATTAATTAATGCTAATTATTTATTCAATAATTAATTTTTTTACTGTTTTTCGTTCTCGAGAAACGATAAAATCAAGTCAATGTGTTTGACGGCGTATTGGGGGTATGATATGAGAATGAGAATTTCGATCTTAGACCCTCCCCTTGCAAAATTCCTGTGTGCGCCACTGATCATTGGAATACATTTTCTAATTGTTATTCACTGGCTTTGTACTAAGGAGTTATTTAATTAGCATCTATGCATCCATCTTTAGTAAATTGCGAAGGTAGCATTAAACGTAACAAAAAACAGGCATGTGCATTTAACTATAAATTACTAGGTGAAAAAATTACCGCTATTTATTGCGTTACAAGCAAAGAAACAAAAAAGGTGAATACGAGGTAAATGTTTTTAAGCTTTTCTTTTATGTATTGCCTTTTTTTTAAACACTTATTTTCTTCAAGCTAAAGATATTTACTATTTCTTGCAATAGAGTGTTTGCTAACATCGTATTGAAGAAAAAAAATCAATACCTGCGTCGTAAAATATGATATGTATTGTTGTTAAAATTAACAACATGTTGTTAAAATAAAATCACACAGATGCTTAATTTAATTCATTAGGTATACATTCCATTAATCGGCATGTAAAAGATCCCTTAAATCGTTTGACTGTGAATACTCTTGACAAAATTAAATTCCTTTTGCAGTTTCGCATCGAAGAGAGCTCAGGTGTCTCCATCTCGTGGAAACTGGGCATCAAATTCTCCTGTGACATTCACATCCGCGCCTTAATGGTGGCATATGAATGACTGGATGCCATATCATTGGTTCGCACTTGTTCCGCAAAAGACTAAAGCCTCTAACACAGCCCCGTTAGAAAGAAAAAAATAATGATAAAAAACGGCAATACGCCATTTCTGATATTTAAAATTTTTTCGAACAACTTTCACCCTTTGAGGAATAGCGACTTCACTTAAGAACACTATTTATTTCGTGCTTCTCTTTTTACTTCCTTTTACAAAAAAGGAAGTATTGTATTCGCGAAAAAATTTTCACTCAAAAATCGCCCTTAATTTCCATTTTGCTCGACCCCAAATGAATGTTGAGTTTTTTTTTCGATTCGACCACATGCGGAAAAGTGCCTAAGAATGTATAGACACGTGAAATATCCATTTTGACCATCACCGAGGTAATTACAACGACTTTTCTCGTGACGTCTGTATGTATGTGCGTATGTGTGTATGTGCGTATGTGCGTATGTGCGTATGTATCTCGCATAACTCAAAAATGGTATGTCCTAGAAAGTTGAAATTTGGTACATAGACTCGTAGTGGGGTCTAGTTGTGCACCTCCCCTTTTGGTTGCTTTCGGATGTTCCTAAGGGGGTCTTTTGCACCTTTTTGGGGGGAAATCATTGTTAATATCAATGCAAACTTAAGTGGTGTTACAATTTGGCGGACACTTGGCGATATATCGCCAGTCTTTTGGTCGCCAAGTTTTGTCGCCAACTTGGCGGAAAATTTGGCGATTTTTTTTTATCTGGTTTTAATTTGGCCATCGTTTTTAATATTTAGAGATTAAACTATTGAATCACATTAAAATTGCCAATAATGGGAAAATGACATTAAAATGGAGTAAAAGGAAGTCATGTGAGGCACACATCAGCTCGTTTTTTTCCGGCTAACTGAAATCACTGTCAGTTGGCTGAAGAAAGAAAAAATATATATATAAAAAATGGTTGCAACAAAGGAAGCCTCCGTCCTTCAAAGAGTTAATAGTTTGTTCAAGCTTTTAATTGATGATTAGGAATGATAATTAGAAAACGGATAAGATTGAAAATATCATTCTATTTCGTGTTATCAAAAGAATATTATAAATGTAAATAAATAAAAAATAATTCAAGCTTTTTAAATGAAACCTTGTTAATATTTTCGTTGAGAGAGTTGTTTGATTTTTCCTGAAATGTTGTTCAAATCGGACAGGGTTACTTTATGTAACATTCATATAGTTATACATTCGACTCCATAGATATAGATTTATTTATCCTCATATAAATAATGCCGATGATCGAGTAACCCACGTGTTTCAACAATGAATTCGCACCACGGCATGATATGTAATTCGATAATATGTTTTGGTAATATTCGATAACATGCAAGGAAAGGCTTTATTATGACAAGGCTGAACTCGATCCGGTAACTTGAACAGTTTTATCCGGTAAGACTGTGACATATCAGAGGAATTAAGAAACGAAAACAATGAACGCTATCTACTGAAGTTTAGGGTTAATCCACTGGTGTTAGAATTAAAATTTCAACTATCAAAATATCACCAAACAGGCAATTGCTTCGTTCAAATAAAGAAGAGTTGAAGCAATTTTCACCCGTCATGCCTTGACGGGTGACTTTCTAGTTTTCAAATAAAATGGCATAAGTACAAATGTACATATTTTGTTGAAATATATTACAAAGCTTTAATATTTTATTAAATTATCGCATGCATTTTCCAAGTAATTTCTAGAACAGTTTTCGTTTTCCGTTTTTCTTTTATTGTGCCCTTTTTATTAATAGAAAATATATCACTTATTTTCAGGAGGACAGAGGTTCACCCATATTTAAAAACTTTGTATGTGATAACTTTCAGTTTAATGTTAATTTACAAACTGACAATAATTAATTTACCACTTAATATAAACTTTTTGTTAACTAATTTTAACTAATGACTATTAATTTCAATTATTTAATTAATTTTAGTTAATTATCATATTTTAATGATCAGTTTTAATTGAATTTATCTTAGTCTTGTTTAATTATCAGCTATTAATTCTGCTTTAGCATGCCTCCTCTTTTTGAAGTTCGTGCAACCTTGGACCCCCCCCCCCCCTTAACAAAGTTCTAGCTACGTGCCTGACGAATAGGTATGATAGCTTTCCCAATATCCAGAGAATTCAAAAATCCAATTGGAATGCTTACGGCTTTGTTTTCATCGACAACTGTATAGCCGGGTTCAGCATCAACGGTCTGCACAATCTGATTAGGATTTCTTTTTCAGCTGTCAGTAATGGCTCATTATTCACTATAATTGTAGCTAAGATAGCGTCATTGCACTGTTTTTTTTTTTTTTTCGTTGCAAATCAGTGTCAACTAAGTCGGTGACCAATCGATCTCACCATAATGACAAAACAACAAATTTGAAATTAAAATGCATAAATATTCAATCAACACTAAAACTTCACTATACATCTTTTGGTGTAAAATCTAGATTTGGACTTCGGTGTGTTTTTATAACTCTATGGTTTACATCTTCAAGCAGAAAATTTATGTAGTTTTCCCAGAAAAATGATGATTGTGTTGGATATTATGTAGTGAAAATTATCTTAAACAGTTGACGAATACTGTTTCTCGTTATGCAAAACCTGCATTAGAAAATGCAACTCCCAATGATTGTGTGCTGCCAATAATTACAATTCGCGAAATGCATCGTGATATATATTAAACACTCGGCAATTTACGGACCGCAAATATTCCCGTCTTTTCGGGAATGTTTAACAAAAACAAATGCAAAAAAAAAAAAAAAAAAAAAAACATTCACTTGGTTTGGATGCACAGTTTTGTTTTGAATGGAGTTTTGGTCCTAATGTCTTGGCTTTAATTTTTAATTATGCCCGAGATGGATGAATGTTGTGTTCTTTGTTTGCATGGCTTCCATGATTTTTTAGATTTTATTCAACATTGTAAAAACAATTAAGAAGCGTCCTGAAAAATCATGGGTAGCGAATACGCCCAATTTCTGCCAGTAACATATCTTAGAAAAAAATAGGAAATATAGAAAAGTTCATCGCTGAAATTCATTAACCTTCCTTAAATTGTCCTGGAATTTTTGAAGACTTCAGTACTACACTGTAACAAATTTCGGAAACGTTTCCGGATATATCGGAAACGTTTCCGAAATAGTAGGAATCCTTCATCCAATAGCGAATACCTCAATATTCAGAAAGCTTTTTGTTATTTCAAGATATCTAGAAGCGGGAGTGATGACGCAACGCTTCGAAACCTATTTCATCCTTCCAACCCGGGCGCCAATGAGTCGGAAATAACGAGAACTTATTTTTTTCTTATCTATGGTTGCTGCAGTCAGGAACTGTTTGGCATTGGATTACTTGTTATTTCATGTCTAGAGAGTAGTAAATGTGTCGAAACTAATTTTACGCCTTTGCATTTTGGACTGCCCTTGATTTTTTAGACGATGTACGCAGCTATTAAGTTAGTTAATAACCATTTGCTTCTTTATAATTTCCAATGCGACCATAATTAGATATATATTGTGTGTTCAAGCGTGAATAGTGCGTACACCCGTGTTTATACTTAATGAAACGAAACCCTTTGGATTACTTATTCAGTTGTAATGGAGGTACTTAGATTTTCTTCCGTTCATGTTCACTTGTAAGTATTAATGAATATTTTAAAACATGTTGTTATATACATTTATATTTTTGTTGATTTGCATTTGATGAGGCTAAAATTGTAACTGTTTTTTGGGTTTATCGAATTAATTTCAAGTTATCCTACATGTGCGCGGTGTACTATTTGTTGTAACCAACTGAAACTGATTAATTACGCAAAAGAAATAAGATTTATATTTGAGAAGCAATCACAGAAAAGTTTTTTCGAAATACTTGGATGTACATACATTTTGGTTCAAAAAGAAAAAAAAAATCTATTGTTTAATTCATTAAAAATATGGTAATGCAAATATTTTCTAGTATTGTAATATGCTTCACAAAAATTTACCAGTATTATCTTTTTTATTATAATTTATTCATTCGTTTAAAAATATTTATACCATTAGAAAATGACCATATTATCTATTAGTAAGAACATAGTTATGCAATTAATTCATCTGCTTATTCATTTTTGTTAAATGTGGTTAACAATAAAAAAATTCCTTGACATTAGTTGTTCCGAAAATAACATTTCCTTCGTGGATAGACTAGTTTAATGTAGGACAGTCAGGAGGAATGAGTCAGTGGCAAAAATGGAACAGCTGCATTTACATGCCGAAATAAAAAGTAATATTATTTCATGTCATCGTTTTAAAAGTGATCATTTTTTAAATACTATGTTTGTTAATATGCAATGCACATATGGGGGAGAAGACGAGGGGCGTTCACCACGCAGGACTGTGCCATTGACATTTTCAAGGGGTTGCTTTTTTTAAGGGGGGGGCGCTTTATATCATTTTATGGGTGCACCATCACGCTTATGGTGTGGGGGGGGGGGACTCTCGTATATATGAAATGGAATAATCATGTAATAGAGTTCAATGTTTTAATAAATAAAATATATAATGCATTTTGCGCACACTCTAAAAATAAAATCAGTAACCTATTTTGATTAAGTATCTATATTTGTGATAAACTGGAAAAGGGCAAGAACAGAAGAATAAACCCGAATGGTTCCAGCAGGGGGACTTGGTGTCATATTTAAATTCATCAATTTCTCTGTTGGTACTTTTCGGTACCCTTTGTTCGTCAAAGAAATTGACTTGACGTGAGCGAATTTCGGAACGCAAAGTGTAGGTAAGTTTTGTCAAATTTTATCCGAAAATAAAAGCTATCAAGTTTGATACAAGATATGTTTTTAAGTTCTGCATTAAAAATACAATATGTTGATAATTTTGTCTTGAAAATATTGAGAGAAAAACTGAAGTTTAATATTGTTTAACAAACAATCCCACTTTTGAGAAAGTACTCCCCTTCCCTCCCCCGACGATTTTGTGATTATGAATGAAACTACTATATTATTTCATAAATTTTCAAAAATTTATAACTGTGCATATGTTATGCTGTTAACCATACTATTTGTCATTAGAAATTCAGAAAAAAAAAATCCACGAATGATTCTAAAATTGCTTGTTTCATTGCTCTTAGATATGAAAGAATTGAAACTGATATGGCATGCAATACTATAGTAAAGAATTATTTTTTAGAAAAAATCACGGAAAAAGGATTCCGAAATTCTCGGAAACGTTTTTGAAAATTGTTTGGAGAATTCCGAAATACTCGGAAACGTTTTCGAAACTTTCATGAACCACAGCTGCACAGAATACTCAGAAACATTTCTGGAAATTACGGAAAGAGGATTCCGAAATACTCAGAAACGTTTCTGAAAATTACAGAAAGAGGATTCCAAAATACTCGGAAACATTTCTGTAAATTATAGAAAGAGGATTCCGAAATACTCAGACACGTTTCTGGACATTACAGAAAGAGGATTCCGAAATACTCAGACACGTTTCCGGAAATTACAGAAAGAGAATTCCGAAATACTCAGAAACGTTTTTGAAAATTTCATGAACCGCAGCTGCACGATATACTCAGAAACGTTTCCGAATTTTTTTTACAGTGTATTCCTGGCTAAAAGCCAGTCGTGTCGCTGGACCTTCAGAAAAAGCTTACGTAAGTTGAATACAAAGTTTGACACCTCTCTACTTTTCCAAGAAAGCTCCAACACTAAGGCTGCACGCATGGCAAAAGGTAAGACAGACTTGCAAGCACGTATCATAAGTCTCATTCGTCCTTTCAATTCTGCTAAGCTACGGAATTTATAGGCTCATTCACTCTCATTGAGAGCTTAGTCAATGCAGACTAAACGCAATCAAACTGAAGCCGATACACTTAATAAATACACTCAGTTAATCTTTAAACTGGAAATGAAAAGTATTTTTCGCAACAGTGAGAAGTCTGCATTCATGACGTTTGTAGCAATTCAGGAAACTTTTTGAAGCAGATATTTGATTTCCAAATAATATTGTTGAGGACTTGTGAAATCCCAACATGTTCCGCGGAAATAATCAGTGACATTTCGGATTTGTTTGCAGTGCATGTAAAATAGCGTGAAACATTGTTAAATAATTTTATTTCTGAGAATCGGGCCTAACACATTAGGTTTTTGACAATGTAAAGAAAAAAAAAATGAAATCAGGGTCGTTTTTGGTGATTCACCTGCTCTTCATAGAATATTTCTTCGGTAAAATATACTCGTTGACCGTTTTCAAGATGTTCTGCAAGATGCTGTGCAGAAGGGTCTCTTTCGTATATGGGGAAACTAAATTCTGCCAGATAGCTTGGTTGCTTCTTTTATGTCTACTCATCGCTCAGCGTGTATTTTTTTTTTTTTTTTTGGCAATTTTTTCCATTTCTCATACCAAAAATACGACCTAATAAGGACCTTTAATATCGTATTTGACAACGTATTTAATCGATTTCACGGGACTGCGAAACGCAACATTTATATGAGCCTCATACGTTTTTAAAAGCAGTGGTGAGTATGGAACTATCCGCTGCTTATCCATTTCAACTTGATTTGTATAATTTGACATTTACATTGAAAAGTGTGGCCTCAATACTCCTCCTTTCTACGGCGATATTGTTGATAATCATCAGTATCCGTAACACAGTATCATTTGTAAATTTTAATTAATTTGAGAATAAAATTTTTAAGGATGAATTAATTCACAGCGCCATCTATTAAGAATTTATAGAACGAAACAGTTAATACATACTATTAATGCATAACAAACATTTTATTTGCAATACAAAATTATAAAAACCATCCTATCTTTTAAGTTGGACCAAATTACAGATACTTATGAAATTTGATAAAAATCGGTTCAGTAGTTTCAGAGTTTACCCCGAACAAACATCGTGACATGAGATTTATATATATATATATATATATATATATATATATATATATATATATATATATATATATATATATATATATATATATATATATATATATATATATATATATATATATATATATATATATATATATATATATATATATATAATTTACTCTACTTTATTCCTTCCTATATCCTTTTCATTGAACATTCACAAAAAGAAAAAAAAAAGACCTTCGATCCAATTAAGTATGAACAGTGAAACAACCCAAGCCGATTCAAATACCAACGTTGTATAGGTATTAATAGATCACAATTTTTATCACAGTTAATCACAATTTAATCATTAATTAATCACAATTTAATAGTAATATCAGTTATTTAATATTAATTTAGCAATCACAATTTGAGGTCGCGCTTGCCTTTGCACAAGCCACAAGGCGCTGCGATCTCTTAATACGGACGGGTATCACATGCTTGATTGAAAATGCTCAGCCTGTGCCTCGCTCTTCTATTTTATTTTTGAACTACTTTTGAATTAAAAGTGGCAAATTCAAATTTGGACATGTGCCCTTTTGATATGAAAGTGAATGAGTGGATACCGGTAAAAGAGGGAAAAGTTCCACTTTGCTATAAATGACATGGCGAGAAATAAGGGGATGGATATACACCATTTAGGTGGTGAAACCAGTGTTTACACATTTTTTAACAGTAGATATAAACTACTTCGAGAATAAAGAAATTCATGTGTCGATAGGGCTTATATTAGAAATTCTGAAAACGAAAAAAAAAAACGTTTTCTCCAAAAGTGGATACAATCCGTTTTGAAAGTAAACTCCTCACATACAAAGAAATAATTACACAGCTTCTTTCTAGTCAGTATGAATTGTACTATACGTTCAGACTAGAGATACCTTAAATGAATCAATTAACCAACGTGCTAATGCACAAAAATTGCAAATTACTGCAGACACGTGTTTTGGTGTTACAAGGAGCATCTTTTTCAATGCAATGTCAACCGAGGAAAGCTTTCCTCGGATGACTTTTCATCCAGAAGCTCACACTTCTTTGCATTGAAAAAGGTGTTCCTTGTAACACTGAAACACGTGTCTGCAGTAATTTGCAAATTTTGTGCATCAAAAAATAATTGTTAATTGATTCATTTAATTTTCAAGCACAAAGGTATTTATTCGTTTCAGAGATACCTTATATGGCATTGCAATTACGGCATATAACAGACCGTTTGTGCCCAGCTTACGACCCGTAGGTCATAGATGGCCTGCGAAACTAACCAGTGTGACCTGTTGTTTTGTGCAGTGTGTTTGTCCATACGAAGGTGAGTTATGATTTTGCGGTATTGCAAACAAAGTTTTTCCCTCCTTCAGAATCCAAATTCCTGAAAATGCATATAACATGTAATGAACTGCATTCTAGCCTGCTAATAATTAAGCTTGGGTCACTGAATACATTTTTTGCGATTGATTTTAGAACTCCTTCTTTACAGAAGTAAAGTTTTTAAACTAACACAATTTATAGCTCACTAAAAGAAGAGCTTTTAGAACTGATAATGGAAAACGAAATCATCGAGAATGACGACATCGATGACACAACCAAAAACTTTCTCATTGAAAGTTTCGAGCTTTCTCTTGACAACGGCAAATGATCCTTCTGATTTGTTAGTGATGGTAGATCTCGTCTTGGAAGTGACGCGAGAAATTGTGGATGCTTTG
Source organism: Uloborus diversus (assembly GCF_026930045.1). Lineage (NCBI taxonomy): Eukaryota > Metazoa > Arthropoda > Arachnida > Araneae > Uloboridae > Uloborus > Uloborus diversus. The sequence continues at coordinate 30,391,352 of NC_072734.1, read as the reverse complement.
ATGCCCTGCAAAAAAATTCAGAAAAAAATGATTAATGACTACAAAAATACTATTATAACCAGCTATTTTTATAAACAGTTAGGTTTATGTGTGTGTTATTTATGAATGCCGGACATTTGTATCGGAATATTTACACATTAAGTTTATAATACAGGGTGTCCGAAAAGGCCTTGACACGTTTTAAAAATTCATAGCAAAGCAAAAAATTGTCGCATGAATATGTGGTTTGCACCAAAGTATTTCATAGGTTAAAGAACTATTTACGGCATCGTAAAAAAGGAAAAAAGTGTACTTTTAAGTTATCGTATCATCACAGCAAGAGCAACGAACGTAATGTAAGGTATTTAATTATTTTATTAAGCAGAAAGCAACCTTTCATTACCAGAGTTCAATTGTGTGCACTGTATGTTGCTCGAACCACAACTCAATGGTACTTGAGTTCATCTCATATCCACAAACGATACACACATTGAATTCTAGTAATGAAAGGTACAGTGAAACCCGTGTAAATTGACCACCTGCGGTGCACTACTTTATTGGTCAACTTAAACAGGTGGTCAACTTACAGAGATTGATTTATATGATAAAGGTTAATTCTGTGCCTGAAAAATGCTGTCAACTTAGACAGGTGGTCAACTTACAAGGGTGGTCAACTTCACAGGTTTTACTATATTGTTTTCTGTTTAATAAAATGAGATTAACCTTACATGACGCTTGTTTTTCTTACTGTGATGACATAGCGTTTACCTCTAATTACTCTTTTTTTCCCCCCTTCTCTCTCGTTTTTTTTTTTTTTTTTTTTTTTTTTTGACAATGTCATAAAAAATTCTTGAGCCTGTGAAGAGATGTGGTGCAAACCATATATTCATCGACTGTTTTTTTTTTTTTTGTTATTATTATTAGTTTCTAAAATGTGTCAAGGACTTGTTGGACAATCTGTATATTTGTTTACCACTAGAATGTAGTATTTTGTTATCAGTGGAACCTAACCCCTATTTTAACACTACAGTAAAATCTGTAAAGTTGACCACCCTTGTAAGTTGACCACTATTTTCAGGCACAGAATTAGATCTATATCCTATTATTCAACCTCTATAAGTTGACCACTAAATTAGTGCACCCCAAGTGGTCAACTTATACAGGTTTCATTGTACTACCTATGAAGTCTTAATTTACGCCATTTCCGTTAACGCTGCGCTTTCATGGAACGCAACCCTCGCGTAAAACGAGGGTTCACTTCATTCTCCTCAAAGCTGTTTAATGGTTAATGGCAAAAATTGAAAGCATTCTAATTAAATGTCACCTAATTAACTGAGCAAGTAAAAATAATCAGTATTGTTTGTCAAGCAAAGATCGACTAAAAACGCAATTTCGTGCTTGGCAATTAATATGATGCTCAATTTATTGCGTGTCAACACATCGTGTTTCACTTCATCGCTGCGTCCATTCACCGTGGTACTAGCAGGTAATCAATGAAAATCCGAAATACATTCAGCAATTATAAGAGTAATAAATGGAGCAACTGCGGAATGTAACAAAGCAGCTTTTTTTTTTAATAATCACTTGTTATACGGTTAATGCTGTGAACACGAGCTGCTTTGGCCAACTTCGAAAGCCACTTGGC